>NC_091311.1:3124683-3327183 GCF_038502225.1 Cherax quadricarinatus | reverse complement strand
ATTCATTGAGATGTTACCTGTACTCAAGTCAAATCGGAACTAGCGTTTCTCTGATATTGCAGTGTTTTTCTTTATTTTTTAATTTTTTTTTTATTTTTTTCATTGTTGAAGATGAATAAATTTAGGATCTGTTGCTTGTATTGAAAGTGGCATTTGAGTTTATGTTTCCTCAATATTACTGCGATTATATATTTTATCATTAATAAAGTTGAGAAGTATTCTGTTCGGTTTATGGCCCTCAAATCTTCTCATTGCTAAACATTAGTCACTGGGCATGCAGTAGTGATGTAACTGGAGTTTACTCCTCCATCCCCCGCCCTTAGATTTCATGGGGGCAACATCACAGATTCTGCCCTGGGTGACACCAACCCTAGCAACACCACTGAGTGGACAAGTTTGGGAGGGTGTGTAAAGAAAGTTGAAAGTAAACATAGATAAGAGTAAGGTGATGAGGGTATCAAACAAGTTAGGTAAAGAAAAAATGGATATGACATTGGAGGGAGGGAGTATGGAGAAGTGATAATGGCTTTCTTTGTACTTAACAAATCAAAATTGTAATTACACATTGTAACCTTTGCAATGAAATAAAATCTTAATCTTTAATGTTTTAATCTTTAATGTGTTCAGATATTTGGGAGTAGATTTGTCAGCAAATGGGTTTATATAATTCAAATTAAAATTAAAATATTTATTTCCTTGTAAAGCTTACAATGTGTATTTTACATGTTTTAAAATTTGAATTACAAAGAAGGCCATTATCATGCCTAGGCACTTTGGGCAGACTAATACTAATTCTTACTCTATATTGATATAGGTTATAACTGAGCAGTACATTTGAACATATTATTAGATACATAATTAGATACATACCCAATTAGGTACATACATAATTAGATTTAAAATAATTACAAATTGTAAATTTAGTAATGGGATTGGATTTGTCTTGGTAAGATATACATTGTTTCTATTGAAGGACGAGGTTAACCATAGAAATGATGAAGGAAATAAGGTGAGTGATGCATTGAGGTGTCTATGGAGACAAAAAACATTATCCATGGAGGCAAAGAAGAGAATGGATAATAATAATATCTTTATTTACTACAAGTTCATGTACATGATATACAGGCCTAGCTAACATCAGTGACATTCTGCTACATAGAAAGCTTCTTGTTATGCATAGCATTTCGGGCAAATTAAGTCACCTTTTGTCCCAGAATGCGACCCACACCAGTCGACTAATTCCAAGGTACCTATTTTACTGATGGGTGAACAGGGACAGCAGGTGTCTTATGGAAACATGTCCCTAATGTTTTCCAGCTGTACCTGGAGGAGATTTGAACTCTGGACCTGAGTATGTGAGCTGAGTGCACTAGCGATCGAGCTAGTGGTACCAACACTTTTATATGGGTGTGAAGCATGGGTTGTGAATGCTGCAGTAAGGAGGAGGCTGGAGGCAGTGTGTGTGGTGTAAATATTATGTAGAGAATTCATAGTGTGGAAATTAGGAGGATGTGTGGAGTTACAAAAAGTATTATTCAGAGGGATGGAGAGGAGTTATTGTGGTGGTTTGATTATTTAGAATGGATCAAGCAAAATAGAATGACTTGGATGATGTATAAATCTTTAGTGGAGGGGAGGAGTGGGGTCATCCTAGGAAAGGGCGAAGGGATGGGGTAAAAAAGATTTTGTGTGCAAGGGGCCTGGACTTGCAGCAGGCATGTGTGAGTGTGCTAGGAGTGAATGGAGATGAATGGTTTGGGGACCTGACAAACTGTTGGAGTGTGAGCAGGGTAATATTTTGTGAAGGGATTCAAAGAAACTGGTTAACCAGACTTGAGTCCTGGAGGTGAGAAGTATTATGCCTGCACTTTAAATGAGGGGTTTGAGATATTGGCTGTTTGGAGTGATATCTAAACTGTCATGTCTGGGCACCTCTTCAAAGACAGTGATTATGATGGTGAAAGTTTCTCTTTTGGGCCACCTGCCTCACTGGGAAATGGCCCACGTGTTGAAGAAAAAATTGTACAAGGAAAATTCACTACAATCTTTTTCACACATTTTTTTTATTTTATTGTGAATTAAGATTGTATTGTATTGTATTTTAAGAATTGCTCTGGAAAAAAGTACTACTCTGTATACAGTAGGACCCTGCTTTATGGCATTTTGCTTTACAGCGTTTCGCTAATACGGTCATTTCAAATAATGACCAAAGCTCTCTATACGGCTCTCCCCATCTGGTTTGTTTACATTCTTTGTGAGATCCATAAGCACTAAGTCTCTCCATTATGCCTGGAAACTCTAAAATTTCAAGAGTTTTTAAAAGTTATTTCACATTTTATATATACTCTGATAATTATACTTATGTATACCTGTACCTAAATAAACTTACACACTGTGCTGGCGTGAGCTAGCTAATACCAGCTACCTCAAATACTTTTTACTTTTTAATTGGTATTAATTGCTCATAATTTTGTGTTGCAAGTCAAATCTTACTCCAAATTAATGTTATTCATGGTCGCTACCTGTCCATTTAATTCTGTTTACCACTACTTTTTTTAGTCCCTTTTATATTGTGTGTGCAATTAGTGTATATTCCAATTACATTATTGTGTGAGTCCCAAAACTATCTTTTGCTAGCTAGTACCAGCTACCTCATATTTCTCTACTTTTTATAGTGTAATTAATTGCTCAACTTATTATACATTACAAATCAGATCTTACTCCCAAATCAATATTATATCATAGTGACTATCTGTCCATTGTACTTTGTTTACCATTACTTAATTTAGTCCCTTATATATTTTCTCCTTTATTTTAGCTTTATATAACTACCGTAGTTCATATATTCACAATTGTTAAAACAATCAAAGTGCTATTCTCAGGTGCTAAAGTGTAATAAGTTCACTATTTTGCCATTATATTCCCAAGCTCATTTTTTCCCCTCTTCTCTTGTCCATATAGTCACATTTATTAAAATACTCCAGGTGCTATTGACTACCTCAGGTGCTACTGATTTTGCTTTTAATACATTCTTTTAATATTATATTCATTAGCTCCTTTATTTTAGCTGTAAATATCTACTCTAGTTCATAAACTCACTTGTTAAAATAATTAAGGTGCTATTAGATGCTTAAGTGAATAACTGAATTATCTATTCTGTAATAATCCCTTTTTCTTTCAATTTTTTACAAGTTTTAGATTAATCACTGAGTCTTATTCATAAGTCTAGTTGTAGATTCAATATAAATCTTATATCATTTTACTCAGAAAATCTAGTTTGCAAAATCACTCTCATCCTATGATTACAGGCATAGATTCTGATGTAAACTTTTTACTAAATGAAATACACGAATCAAACAGTAACTGTAATTACTATACAGCAGACCAAGCAAAGACATTACTCAGTGCTAACAATAACATAACCATCTTTAACTACAATGTCAGATCCTTGAGTAAACATTATGATGACCTCACAGCATTACTCAGTTCCCTTCATTCCAATATATCAATCATCACACTCACAGAAACCTGGCTTAAGTCTGATATTACAGATGTCTATACCATTCCTGGCTACATGGCCATACACAACTGTAGAACAGACCAGCAAGGGGTAGGAACAGTTATATACTACTCAAATCAACTCGAATGTATCAATAAATCTTGCACAAGGGACGAACATGGAGAATACACCATAGCCAAATTTAAATCAAAAGACCTTCACAAACCCCTCACAGTTATAAACATCTACAGAGTACCACAGTCAAACATTTATCACTTTAGTGAAAAACTAGGAAACATGATTACTGATGCACACATGAATAAAGAGCACCTACTACTAACAGGAGATTTCAACATAAACATACTACATGACCAGGACCCACAAGTAACCGAATTCACAAACA
The DNA here is from genome assembly GCF_038502225.1 of Cherax quadricarinatus. Lineage (NCBI taxonomy): Eukaryota > Metazoa > Arthropoda > Malacostraca > Decapoda > Parastacidae > Cherax > Cherax quadricarinatus. The sequence goes on along the minus strand of NC_091311.1, from coordinate 3,323,281 downwards.
CAATGAGTAACTGCCTGTTGCTACCAGCAATATCTAAACCTACAAGATTCACAGAGACAAGCATCTCCTTAATAGATCACATCTGGACAAACACCATATCCCCTTTAAAATCTGGCATAATCACAGACAACACCACAGACCACTACCCAACCTTTCTCATAACTAATCTGAGCAAACTGCCACAAGACATTACTAAAGTAACCATCAGACTACATAATGAGACAGCAGTTAACAACTTTATAGCAGCTATGAATAACATCGATTGGCAAAATGAGCTCGAAACATATACAGATATGAATGAATGTATAAATAATTTTCTAAAAAAATCCCAATGCCTCTATAACAGACATTGCCCCAGAAAAACTAAACAGATCACAGCAAAGAGACTGAATAATCCACTAACATAAAGCACAAATATGAAAAACAATATAGAACGGGTCAAATAACAAGAGAACAGTCGAAAAGTTACTCGTCAGCACTTACCAGCCTGATAAGATCAAAAAAATTGTATTATGAAAATAGATTACGTAATATCAAAGGTGATATGAAAAAACCTGGAAAACCCTATCTGAAATTCTTGGATCTAAAAAGTTATCCAAAAACAAAACAATCAAACTAACAAAATCAGATGAACCCCTACTCACTCCAACGGAAACAGCAAACAGCCTTAATGTTTTCTTCTCCACCATAGGAAAAAATCTAGCAAACAAAATACAGTGGACCCCCGCATACCATTGGCCTTACATAACGTTAAATCCGCATACCGCTACATTTTATCGCTAAGATTTTGCCTCACATACCGCTAAAAAACCCGCTCAACGCTGTTCGTCCGAGATGCGTCTAATGTGCGCCCTTAGCCAGCCTCACATGTTCCGCCAGTGGCATTGTTTACCAGCCAGCCTCCGCGGTAACATCCAAGCATACAATCAGAACATTTCGTATTACTACAGTGTTTCTGGTGATTTTATCTGCAAAATAAGTGACCATGGGCCCCAAGAAAGCTTCTAGTGCCAACCCTACAGGAATAAGGGTGAGAATTACTATAGAGATGAAGAAAGAGATCATTGATAAGTATGAAAGTGGAGTGCGTGTCTCCGAGCTGGCCAGGTTGTATAGTAAACCCCAATCAACCATCACTACTATTGTGGGCAACAAAAAGGCAATCAAGGAAGCTGTTCTTGCCAAAGGTTTAACTGTGTTTTCGAAACAGAGATCGGAAGTGATGGAAGATGTTGAGAGACTCTTATTGGTGTGAATAAATGAAAAACAGATAGCAGGAGATAGCATCTCTCAAGTGATCATAAGTGAAAAGGCTAGGAAGTTGCATGACGATTTAATTAGAAAAATGCCTGCAACTAGTGATGATGTGAGTGAATTTAAGGCCAGCAAAGGTTGGTTTGAGAGATTTAAGAGGCGTAGTGGCATACATAGTGTGATAAGGCATGGTGAGGCTGCCAGTTCGGACCACAAAGCAGCTGAAAAATATGTGCAGGAATTCAAGGAGTACATAGACAGTGAAGGACTGAAACCTGAACAAGTGTTTAATTGTGATGAAACAGGCCTGTTTTGGAAGAAAATGCCAAGCAGGACGTACATTACTCAGGAGGAAAAGGCACTCCCAGGACATAAGCCTTTGAAAGACAGGCTTACTCTGTTGATGTGTTCCAATGCTACTGGTGATTGCAAAGTGAAGCCTTTATTAGTGTATCACTCTGAAACTCCCAGACCGTTCAGGCAAAAGAATGTCCTCAAGGCTAATTTGTGTGTGCTGTGGAGGGCAAACAGTAAGGCATGGGTCACTAGGGACTTTTTCTATGACTGGTTACACCATGCATTTGCCCCCAATGTGAAAGATTACCTAACTGAAAAGAAATTAGAACTTAAGTGCCTCCTGGTGTTAGACAATGCCCCTGGTCATCCTACAGACGTGGCAGAGCGACTTTATGGGGACATGAAATTCATTAAGGTGAAGTTTTTGCCTCCTAATACCACTCCTCTCCTGCAGCCCATGGACCAACAGGTTATTGCAAACTTCAAAAAACTGTACACAAAAGCTCTGTTTGAAAGGTGCTTTGTAGTGACCTCAGAAACTCGACTGACTCTAAGAGACTTTTGGAGAGATCACTTTAATATCCTCAATTGTGTAAACCTTATAGGTAAGGCTTGGGAGGGAGTGACTAAGAGGACCTTGAACTCTGCTTGGAAGAAACTGTGGCAAGAATGTGTAAACGAAAGGGATTTTGAAGGGTTTGAGGCTAACCCTGAGAATCCTGTGCCAGTTGAGGAATCCATTATGGCATTGGGAAAGTCCTTGGGGTTGGAGGTTAGTGGGGATGATGTGGAAGAGTTGGTGGAGGAGGACAATGAAGAACTAACCACTGATGAGCTGATAGATCAACTTAACAGCAAGAGGCCAGACCTGAGGAAACTGGTTTGAAGGAGGGGAGAGAGAAATTGAAGAAATTGCCTACTACAAAGATTAAGGAAATCTGTGCAATGTGGCTGAAAGTGCAAACCTTTATGGATGAAAATCACCCTCACACAGCTATTGCAAGCCGTGCTGGTGACTATTACACTGACAATGTTGTGAAACACTTTAGGGAAGTCATAAAGGAATGAGAGGTACAGGCCACTATGGACAGATATGTTGTGCGACAGAACTCCAGTGACTCTGAAGCTGGTCCTAGTGGCATTAGAAGAAGAAGGGAAGTAACCCCAGAAAAGGACTTGACACCTCAAGTCTTAATGGAAGGGGATTCCCCTTCTAAACACTAACACTCTCTCCTCCTCCCATCCCATCAATCATCACCAGATCTTCAATAAAAGTAAGTGTCATGTAATTGTGCATGCCTTTTTCAGTTTGTGTGTATTAAAATTAATATTTCATGTGGTAAAAATGTTTTTTTTTCATACTTTGGGGTGTCTTGCACGGATTAATTTGATTTCCATTATTTCTTATGGGGAAAATTCATTCGCATAACGATAATTTCGCATAACAATGAGCTCTCTTGCACGGATTAATATCGCTATGCGGGGGTCCACTGTACCAAGCACAAACACCCGTCCATCAGACTACCTCATAGATACCTACCCAAATATGCTATTCCTAGCTCCAACCAACCCCATTGAAGTTACGCTCATCATAAACACCCTTAAAAACAAGGCAGGAGACAAACAACTTGCCTGCTTTTATGTACAAAAAAGCTTCTCAAGTATTGTCACCAATTATTGCAACGCTCTTTAACAAATCCATTGGATCATCTACCTTCCCAACAATCCTCAAAATAGCGAGGGTCACTCCGATCCACAAAGGAGGTGACCAAGCTGACTTGAATAACTATAGACGAATATCTAACTTACCACTGCTCTCTAAAATCTTTGAAAAATTAATTCATAGACAGATCTATTCCTACCTTGTTTCACACAACATATTAAACCCTTGTCAGTTTGGATTCAGGAATAATAAAAGCACAAATGATGCTGTCATACACATGCTAGAACTAATATATACCACACTTGAAAAGAAAGAAGTCCCGCTGGGCATTTTCATTGATTTACATAAAGCTTTTGATACAGTCGACCATGAACTGCTGTAATCCAAATTAATGCACTATGGTATCAGAGGCCACTCCCTCAACTACCTAAAATCATACCTTAGTAACAGAACTCAATATGTGTATGCAAATGATGCAAACTCTTCCACCCAACCGATCACAGTAGGAGTCCCACAAGGAAGCGTCCTTGGACCACTCCTCTTTCTCATCTACATCAATGATCTACCGAATGCATCACAGCTACTCAAACCCATATTATTTGCAGATGACACTGCATATGTCTTTTCCCACCCAAACACAGCCATACTAGCAAATACAGTCAATGCCGAATTGCAGCCCAGTCCCTGGACCCATTGTGTACCTCTGTAATCTGTAAATACCTTTGTAACTTGTCATGATTGTGACTAGACCTACCTGGAGTTCATTACCTTTGTAAATTGTGAGTTCATTACCTTTGTAAATTGTGAATTCATTACCTCTGTAACTTGCTCAGCTATCAAAACTTTGAGGCCCAGTCCCTGGACCCATTATGTACCTCTGTAATCTTTTGACTACCGCCCACTGGATGGGTATGGGGTGCATAATAAACATATTAAACTTAATAACTTAAAACTGCCGAATTGCAGAAAATGTCTGCCTGGATGATGGCTAACAAACTTACCCTGAACACTGATAAAACCTATTTCATTCAGTTTGGAAACAAAGCTGCAAATGATCCAATTAACATAACGCTAAATGGATCATCAGTCACAAGACTCACAGAGGGAAAATTCCTAGGTATCTACCTTGTCAACAGCCTTAAGTTCCGGACACACATACAACAAATCACCAAGAAAATCTCCAAGACTGTAGGCATACTATCAAAGATAAGGTACTACATTCCACAATCAGCTATCCTGGCACTGTACCATTCACTTATATACCCTTATCTTACATATGGAATTTGTGCATGGGGATCAACAACATCCAATCACCTAAAACCCCTAATAACCCAGCAAAAGGCAGCAGTAAGAATGGTAACAAATTCCCACTCCTGCCAGCATAGTCCACAAATTTTCAAAAGTCTGAATCTGCTCACCATTAAGAACATCCATACTTATTCATGTGCCTACTACATACACAGAACAATACACGCAAGCACAAACACCCGTCCATCAGACTACCTCATAGGTACCTACCCAAATATGCCATTCCTAGCTCCAACCAACCCCATTGAAGTTACGCTCATCATAAACCCCCCACTCAAACTTCTCCTCACCAACCTAAACAGGACACTTGACCACAACACAAGACACAGATCTCTTTTTGATATACCTCGTGTCCATATCACACTGTAAAAACTCTATGCACATAAAGTGCCCCAAAATATGGAATTCATTGCCAGAAGATATTAAAGTAACCCGTCTGAAAATCAATTTAAGACTCTTCTCAAAAGCCACTTAATCACCCTAGACTAAATGCTAAATACTCAGTACACACATACTCACTTATGTACTCCCACATCATAACTTCAACAATCACTTTGAACCTTTTATCCATTGTTGACAGGAATATAATTGAATCATTGTTTTCACAAAAAGCATTTTTGAATATAAATATATCTTTGTATTATACAAATTTTGATTCATTTATAATTAATATTTTACTGTACAACTATTAAATAATTACTATCCTACTGTACAACTATGATATACTCCTTAGTGTTAAGTAGTCTGTAAGACAATAATGTTAAGTTGGCCCATAATGCCTAGGCATTATACAGGTTCTCTTTGTATTGCAACCCACTATTGTAAATATAAAATCTCAATGTACTGTTTGCAAAGACATAAAATAAATAAATAAAGGTACATATTAAAATCAGTAAGAGTGCCTTATGTCTTGAAACACCATATTAGTAATGATGATAATTAATAATAATAATAATAATAATAATAATAATCACTGAGTCTCATTAAATGTCATATATTACGTCGTTATACATTTAAAAAAAAAAATGTATATCGACGTAATATACGACATTTAATGAGACTCAGTGATTATTATTATTATTATTATTAAATGTCGTATATTACGTCGATATACATATTTTCATTAATCCATCTATGATATTTTTTCAGAATTATATAATAAACATGATACATAACATATAAAGACGATAAATACACTCCACAGTAGAATTAATAAACATAAATACGAGATGTGATAGCCAGACTTCTACAAGTGATGCCATATTAGTATTAATAATAATAATCACAGAATCTCATTAGATTAATATACATATTTTCATTAATCCACCTATGATATTTTTTTCAAAATTATATAATAAACACGATGCATAACATATAATGATAAATACACCCCACAGTAGAATAAATAAACATAAATATGAGATGTGGCCAGGTGGCCTGGTGGCTAAAGCTCCCGCTTCACACACGGAGGGCCCGGGTTCGATTCCTGGCGGGTGGAAACATTTCGACACGTTTCCTTACACCTGTTGTCCTGTTCACCTAGCTGATTAGATTTTGCCACCGAAGTGGCTAGTGTATTGTGCACCCCATATCCATCCTGTGGACGGTAGCTCGAGAGCATATGGATACACAAAAGGCCTAAGAACTAGGCCCCGAATGGTTAACAGGTGTACATATGGCTTTATATCTACATATCTATAGTTCACTTATCTGTTACAAGCAAATTTAGGAAATTTGCTTAGTATATCTGGTATCTTATTTTCATTAATAAGATATCTTGACATGTCACATAGGTTATTATACTGTCTGTCTCTGTATTCTTCAATAAGTGGACAATTAAGCACATAGTGTTCAAGACAGTGACCATATGCCTGATCACATAATTTACATTTAGTTTGATCATCATCTGTGTGTCTCCCAAACTGCCAGAAGTACTTGTAACCAAGCCTAAGCCTGGCCACTACAACATCAGTCAGTCTGTTATAAGTAAGTAAGTAAGTAAGTAAGTAAGTAAGTTTATTCAGGTATACACAAATACAGTTACATAGAATTATCATACATAGCAGCATATGTGTAGAGAACCTAGGATAACCCAAAAAAGTCAGACAGAGTGACTTATTTCCATTGGGGTCCTTTTACCTTATTAATTATAATATATAGGTTATAATATTTTCTTATTATTCTATAATGAAGATAACATCTTATTATCATACTAAAAAGACTATCTACTACACGAGGGTCATTAAGACTATCTACCATACGAGGGTCATTACTAGGAATAAGGTAAAATTTACACGTATGTTAGCTAAAAAATAGAAAATCATTCCCCTCCCTTTCTGTAGCTACATTCATCAGACACCTTTTGGCACTCTTCTTCAACTGGTTCATGCTATGATTGGCTTTGACATGTGCGGGTAGTCTGTTCCATTCCTTTATTGCTGTACAATAAAAAGTGTTTGAAGCCTGGCCAATGACCGTGGGTACTACAAAGTTGTGCTCTCTCCCCCTAGTACTATGATTGCTTTGGTTCCCAACCTTGACAAAATTGACAGCAAGATATTCTGGATACTGTTTGTGAGCAATTTTATAAACATGATTTAGCTTCAGTTGTTTTACTCTGTCTTCAACATTCAGCATATCCAACTGCTGTAATTCATCCTGGCCTACATGTGCTCTTGGTCCCAGCCCCAGGATGAATCTTACGATTTTGTTCTGGGTGATTTGCAGTCTATCTTTCAGTTTTTTTGTCAAGGCAGAGCACCATGAAGAGCAAGCGTAATCCACATGGCATTGTATAAGGGCTAGACATAGGGTCCTGCGAGCCTCAGTAGGTAGACACTGTGCTTGTCGATACAGGAACTTCAGTCTGGCATTCGCTTTCTTTACTACACTGTTCCCTATCAATTCTCCTGACATGCATGGGTCAAAGGGGATTCCCAGATATTTTACTGATGAAACCAAAGAGATGGGCTCCCCATTACACTGGACATTAAAATTATTTACCCTTCTCAGTTTATGTTTCATGCCAAAGAGAATGGCTTCAGTTTTCCCGAGGTGTAATGATAGTTTGTTGTCTACTAACCATTTGCTGCAGGACTCCAGTTCCAGTGTTAAAACATTAGCTATATCTTGTGGGTCTTTACCTGACACTAACAGGGCACTGTCGTCTGCATACAGTAAGAGTTTGCACTTGACACTGATAGGCATGTCATTGACATAACATAAGAATAATAAGGGACCCAGAATACTACCTTGGGGAACTCCACATGATATCGGCAGGGGTTCTGATTCCGTTTTGTTGATTTTGACAATTTGTTTCCTGTTGCTAAGGTAGGACTTAAACCAGTCTACAGAACCTATACCGATAGCTTGAAGTTTCTTACATAATATATTGTGGTTGACAGTATCGAAGGCCTTTTGCAGATCTAAGGTTACCATACCTATGAGGTTTCCCTTTGACATTTCAGTTCTCAGGTAATCCATCAGATTAATTAGGGAGGTGTCAATTGAGTAAGATCTTCTAAAGCCCGAGTGATAGCTATGGAGAATGTTGTTGTCATTAAGGTACTTAACTACTTGAGAGTACACCGCCCTCTCTAGAATTTTGGATATTACACTGAGTATACTAACAGGCCTATAGTTGCTGACATCAGACCTACTATTTTTCTTGAAGATAGGAGTAACTCTGGCCTCCTTGAACCCCTCCGGTACAGTATTAGTGGTGATTGATAGATTTATTATGTGAGCAATAGGGACTGACAGTTCAGAAGCACCATCTTTTAGGAACTTAGACGGGATGTTATCCGGGCCAGTGCTCTTAGTTGGGTTTAACCTGCTTAGTTCTTTTTGAATAAAGTCATGAGATACACTTACTAGTTGACAACTGTTTGGGGTTACCCCTTTATTGGTATAGTATGTTTGAAACTTATCAGAGTCTGTGTTAAAGGTATTTGATGCAGCTGGTAGTTTACTTACTAGTGTTGATGCAACAGATGTGTAGTAGGAGTTAAAGCAATTTGCCACCTTAGATGTTTCATGGCATACCTCATTATCGATAGTGAGTACTATGTTAGACCTATCTACTGGCTTATGGCTATACCCCAACTGTTTTAGTTGTTGCCAGAGCTTTCTGGGGTTATGCTTATACTCTTCAATTTTTGAGCAATAGTGCTTTGCCTTTGCTCCTTTTGTAAGTCTCTGTACTCTGTTCCTCACCCTTTGGAATTCATTTAGTGCTGCAATATCCTGTCTGTTTGCTTTAAATCTTTTTAGCAGCTGGTCTCTGTTCACACTGCAAGTTGGTCCATAAACATACTTATCTACGTTCATGTTTTCATAGTGGGTTATAGATCTACTCAGGCTTCTAACTGCATTCCTATAACAATCATTTTCATTATTTACTTCTCTCCTAATATTATTCCTAATGCTAGACACAGTTATACCAAAGTTATATTCAACATTCTCCTTCTGGGTACTCTTCTTGGCTAACATATCAACTTTATCATGAAGGAGTAATCCAATGTGTGATGGGATCCATAGCAATTGTACATTAATTCCTTTGTCCCTAATTTTTGAGTATCTATACCTGGCTTCTCCAATGAGCATGTTGTTAGGTAAGACACATATGCAACAGTTAGGTATCTTTATTTCGAAACGTTTCGCCTACACAGTAGGATTCTTCAGTCGAGTACAAAAAAGTTGATAGAAGCAGAAGAGACTTGAAGACGATATAATCAGTCCATCACCCTTAAAGTTTTGAGGTGGTCAGTCCCTCAGTCTGGAGAAGAGCATTGTTCCAAAGCCTACTGTGTAGGCGAAACGTTTCGAAATAGAGATACCTAACTGTTGCATATGTGTCTTACCTAACAACCTGTCGGTATTTTATACCACTTTAATGTTCAATGAGCATGTTGTTGGAGTCATTATATGACTCAAGAGCCTTCAATGATGACATAGAATCAGTAATGATGATAGAGTCAAGCTTAGTGTCATAGGTTAGCTTTAGCGCCATTAGGATTGCAAACCAATTCAGTTTGCAGTGTAGACGCCCAGTTGTTAATTCTTATGCCTAACTCAACAAATTTATTATCGTTTTTAACAAGGGAGGTGGCAACAAGAGCAGATGCAGCCCTGCGAGAAGACTCCTGTTTAGATCCATCAGTGTATATAACTTGTGATAACTTATTACTACCAGCTAGGTGAGAAATTTCTTCTTGAGCAGTTGCTCTAACAAGAGATTTAAGGAAGGGATTACTAGCAATGAGCTTCTTGGGAGGGACCTGCAGGTATGTGATATTAAATGAACACATCTTCCACGGAGAGGTGAAATGCTCTTGTTGCCTACAGTGATACAGTTCATGCAGGTTATAAAACTTGATGTAATTGCACGTTTTCACAATCCATTTAGATCTGTGTGCATTTACCTCTAGACACTTGGTAAGATTCATTGTGACAGTGTCTGGTTCATTTCTCAACATTCTAATACCGAGTACAGTGTTAATCTCAATAATCTTATCACTGATACTAGAAATACCAAGCTCCTTCCTCATGTTAAGAACTTTTGTAGATCTGGGACAGCCAAGAATAATCCTGAGCTTCATTTTGCATTAACTCCAAGGGCAGGAGAGAACTTTCTCTAGCTAATATCAACATGGGAGCAGCATAATCAATTAAGGACCTAACATAGGCTATGTAGCAAATAGGTACCTGGGTTTTAGTCGACTTGTGTAGGTCGCATCTTGGGGGACAAGATTAAGGACCCCAATGGAAATAAGTTAGACAGTCCTCGATGACGCACTGACTTTCTTGGGTTATCCTGGGTGGCTAACCTTCCGGGGTTAAAATTCCAAATGAAATCTTATCTCATGTGGTAGCCAGATTTCTACGAGTTATGGCAAGAATAACATTTTCTCTAGTCCAACATCAGAGAAAATGTGTTACTGGGGGTAACTGTAGAAAATTATTCCTGTTGTATGTAAGTTTATTCAGGTATACACAAATACAGTTACATAGATTATCATACATAGCAGCATATGTGTAAAGTACCTAGGATAACCCAAAAAAAGTCAGTGACTTATTTCCATTGCCTTCACTCAGAGCGTCATTTCTTCTAAAAATGGTGTTACATGAGAATGGGAGTGGTGTTCTTTATTTATTCTACCGTATCAATGTGGAGACAACTTGTACACAATGTAACTTGTACACAAACCAGATATGTACACTTTGTTTACAAAACTTGCCTTCGCCTGGTTTGTTTATATAACTCTGCGCTTGTCCTCCCTCATGTACTCATTCTCTCTCTCTCTCTCTCATTTATTTGATTTGTCTCATTTACTCACCTCTGACCCTACATTAAGACTACAAATATTTTAAGGTAAGTAATGAGTGAACTGTATATGCATTTTATTGCTCTGGGATGCTTAACCCTTTCAGGGTTGGTGCCATACTAGTACGGCTTATGCGCCATGGTTGGTGCTGTACTAGTACACATAAATTCTAGCATCCTCAAATCAAGCAGGAAAAGGCTGGTAGTCCTGACTGTGAGAGAATGGGTCTCCATGGTCAGTGTGCGCGGTATAAAAAAATCGGGGACCCAGTGGTGCATTGTGGGAAAGCCATTTTATTGCACCTTGTTCACCATGTTTAGCACTAATGTTCAATCTGTCAGACACTGCAACACAAGGGTATCTTGGTACAGACCTGCAATCAACTTCGACAACTTCCACTAGTGAGAGGGGCTGGATTTGAGAGGGACCTGACTTCTCAACATCTGAGTTCTTACCTCTCCTAGTGGCCTACGTCTCACCTCTTGGCGCTATAAAAAGCTCCATCCTGTCACTTCTTCTCCATATTGTTTCATACTATGGAACAATGCTCTTCTCCAGACTGAGGGACTGACCACCTCAAAACTTTAAGGGTGATGGACTGATTACATCGTCTTCAAGTATCTTCTGCTTCTATCACCAAATCCAGTCATTCCTGGAGTGGAACCACAGTCGATGGCCTCCACTCCAAACCAACAGATACAGATACTAATGCCGGAAAAAAAATCCCCCCCCAGTACCAACAATACCACCAGTCCGATAACATTCTTCTTTGCAAATATACAGGGTCTAAAGCCAGCTACAAACAACAAAATACCTTTCATCCGTGGACTGCTTGCAGAGGCAAAGGCAATGTTCGCGGCTTTCACTGAGACCCACATAAAGGATCACTTGGACAACGAAGTATGGATCCCAGGTTACAACCTATACAGATGTGACAGAGTGAACAGGCAAAAGGGGGGGGTTGGCCTGTACATTGCAGAGTCACTTGTTTGCACAGAACTGCTTAATGCCTCAAATGACGTAGTGGAAGTTTTAGCAGTAAAGGTCGAGAACCAAAACCTAGTCATTGTGGTAGTCTACAAGCCTCCGGATGCAACATCCCAGCAATTCCAGGAACAGCTGTTAAAAATTGACCACTGTCTGGAAAATCTTCCAGCTCCTGCACCCAACATCTTGCTCCTGGGGGATTTCAACTTAAGGCACCTAAAATGGAGGAATATAGCAAATAATATTGTTGCAGAAATAACACCAGGAGGCAGCTCTGATGAAAACTCACACTCACACGAGCTTTTAAATCTCTGCACAAAATTCAATTTAAACCAGCAAATAATAGAGCCTACAAGACTGGAGAATACACTAGACCTCATCTTCACTAACAATAATGATCTGATAAGAAATGTCACCATATCAAAAACAATATACTCAGATCACAACATAATTGAGGTTCAGACATGTATGCATGGAGCCCCAGACCGACAAAATGAGACTAGTCATGAGGGAGCATTCACCAAATTCAACTTCAATAACAAAAACATAAAGTGGGACCAAGTAAACCAAGTCCTAACCGATATAAGCTGGGAAGATATACTAAGCAACACAGACCCAAACTTATGCCTAGAACAGATTAACTCGGTGGCACTCGATGTATGCACAAGGCTTATTCCTCTAAGAAAAAGGAGGAGTAGATGTAAAATAGAAAGAGACAGGCGCTCCCTTTACAGGCGACGGAAAAGAATAACAGAGCGGCTAAAAGAGGTCAATATATCTGAAATGCGCAGGGAGACACTGGTCAGAGAAATAGCAAGCATCGAACTTAAGCTAAAAGAATCCTTTAGGAGTCAGGAATCGCGGGAAGAACTAAAAGCCATAAATGAAATCGAAAGAAACCCAAAGTATTTCTTCTCCTATGCCAAATCAAAATCGAGAACAACGTCCAGTATTGGGCCCCTACTTAAACAAGATGGGTCCTACACAGATGACAGCAAGGAAATGAGTGAGCTACTCAAGTCCCAATATGACTCAGTTTTTAGCAAGCCGCTAACCAGACTGAGAGTCGAAGACCAAAATGAATTTTTTATGAGAGAGCCACAAAATTTGACTAACACAAGCCTATCCGATGTTATCCTGACGCCAAATGACTTCGAACAGGCGATAAATGACATGCCCATGCACTCTGCCCCAGGGCCAGACTCATGGAACTCTGTGTTCATCAAGAACTGCAAGAAGCCCCTATCACGAGCCTTTTCCATCCTATGGAGAGGGAGCATGGACACGGGGGTCGTCCCTCAGTTACTAAAAACAACAGACATAGCCCCACTCCACAAAGGGGGCAGTAAAGCAACAGCAAAGAACTACAGACCAATAGCACTAACATCCCATATCATAAAAATCTTTGAAAGGGTCCTAAGAAGCAAGATCACCACCCATCTAGAAACCCATCAGTTACACAACCCAGGGCAACATGGGTTTAGAACAGGTCGCTCCTGTCTGTCTCAACTACTGGATCACTACGACAAGGTCCTAAATGCACTAGAAGACAAAAAGAATGCAGATGTAATATATACAGACTTTGCAAAAGCCTTCGACAAGTGTGACCATGGCGTAATAGCGCACAAAATGCGCGCTAAAGGAATAACAGGAAAAGTCGGTCGATGGATCTATAATTTCCTCACTAACAGAACACAGAGAGTAGTCGTCAACAGAGTAAAGTCCGAGGCAGCTACGGTGACAAGCTCTGTCCCACAAGGCACAGTACTAGCTCCCATCTTGTTCCTCATCCTCATATCCGACATAGACAAGGATGTCAGCCACAGCACCGTGTCTTCCTTTGCAGATGACACCCGAATCTGCATGACAGTGTCTTCCATTGCAGACACTGCAAGGCTCCAGGCGGACATCAACCAAATCTTTCAGTGGGCTGCAGAAAACAATATGAAGTTCAACGATGAGAAATTTCAATTACTCAGATATGGTAAACATGAGGAAATTAAATCTTCATCAGAGTACAAAACAAATTCTGGCCACAAAATAGAGCGAAACACCAACGTCAAAGACCTAGGAGTGATTATGTCAGAGGATCTCACCTTCAAGGACCATAACATTGTATCAATCGCATCTGCTAGAAAAATGACAGGATGGATAATGAGAACCTTCAAAACTAGGGAGGCCAAGCCCATGATGACACTCTTCAGGTCACTTGTTCTATCTAGGCTGGAATATTGCTGCACTCTAACAGCACCTTTCAAGGCAGGTGAAATTGCCGACCTAGAAAATGTACAGAGAACTTTCACGGCGCGCATAACGGAGATAAAACACCTCAATTACTGGGAGCGCTTGAGGTTTCTAAACCTGTATTCCCTGGAACGCAGGAGGGAGAGATACATGATTATATACACCTGGAAAATCCTAGAGGGACTAGTACCAAACTTGCACACGAAAATCACTCACTACGAAAGCAAAAGACTTGGCAGACGATGCACCATCCCCCCAATGAAAAGCAGGGGTGTCACTAGCACGTTAAGAGACCATACAATAAGTGTCAGGGGCCCGAGACTGTTCAACTGCCTCCCAGCACACATAAGGGGGATTACCAACAGACCCCTGGCAGTCTTCAAGCTGGCACTGGACAAGCACCTAAAGACAGTTCCTGATCAGCCGGGCTGTGGCTCGTACGTTGGTTTGCGTGCAGCCAGCAGCAACAGCCTGGTTGATCAGGCGCTGATCCACCAGGAGGCCTGGTCACAGACCGGGCCGCGGGGGCGTTGACCCCCGAAACTCTCTCCAGGTAAACTCCAGGTATCAACTTTTCTGTACTTGACTGAAGAAGCCTACTGTGTAGGCAAAACGTTTCACAATAAAGATACCTAACTGTTGCATATGTGTCTTACCTAACAACCTGTCGGTATTTTATACCATTTTAATGTTCAATCTGTCAGACACTGCAACACAAGGGTATCTTGGTACAGACCTGCAATCAACTTCGACAACTTCCACTAGTGAGAGGGGCTGGATTTGAGAGGGACCTGACTTCTCAACATCTGAGTTCTTACCTCTCCTAGTGGCCTACGTCTCACCTCTTGGCGCTATAAAAAGCTCCATCCTGTCACTTCTTCTCCATATTGTTTCATACTATGGAACAATGCTCTTCTCCAGACTGAGGGACTGACCACCTCAAAACTTTAAGGGTGATGGACTGATTGCATCGTCTTCAAGTATCTTCTGCTTCTATCAACTTTTCTGTACTTGACTGAAGAAGCCTACTGTGTAGGCGAAACGTTTCACAATAAAGATACCTAACTGTTGCATATGTGTCTTACCTAACAGCACTAAGAAACTCCTCACTCCTCGGCTAATTGGGGCTCTTTTGTTCCCAAGTAACAGTTCAAACACAGATGGAAGTGTCATTGAAGATGAATTTCATGGTTTTGAGGAGTTTGTGACCAAAAACAATGCCCAGGAAACCAACCTGAAGGAAGGGAGGGAAGAAAGGAAGGAGACCATCAACCTAGGATAATTAAAAAAATTCAGACAGTGACTTATTTCCATGTGGGTTGGTAGGGTGGGTAGAAAGGGATGGGTGTTGACCGGCAGTGAGGGTGGTGAGTGGAGGTGTTATTTGTCATTGTGACACTAATTAGGCTGGTAAGTAAGTAAGTAAGTAAGTAAATTTATTCAGGTATACACAATACAGTTACATAGAATTATCATACATAGCAGCATATGTGTAGAGAACCTAGGATAACCCAAAAAAGTCAGACAGAGTGACATTTCCATTGGGGTCCTTTAAATAATTTACCGAATGGACGAGGTGGTGACTCAGCATATTTACAAGTCCACCCCCGCACAACAACTACGAGCTTTACAGAAGCTGTAGCAGTTCTGGGAAGTGTCCAGTGACTTTATATGTGTATATATGTGATAGAAAAATAGTAATAAGCAACATTTTTTATTGTTGGTTTGTGTAAACATGTTTTGTAAACAATATAATAACTGTTTGTGCGGTTACTGTGTAGCAGACAATAAGTGAATATACATTCACTATACCTTATATTGGTCTCACAGGCCAGAAAAGTTACTTGAAGGAAAGAAGGAGGGAGGGAAGATTGGAAGGAGGGAAGGAAGGAAGGAGGAAAGGAAGAAAGGAGGGAAGGAAGGAGAGAAGGAAGGAGAGAAGGAAGGAGAGAAGGAAGGAGGGAAGGAAGAAGGGAGGGAAGGAAGGAAGGAGGGAGGGAGGGAGGGAGGGAAGGAGGGAGGGAAGGAAGGAAGGAGGGAAAGTAGGTAGGAAGAGATGAGAGGATGGAAGGAAGGAAGGAAAGAAGGAAGGTAGGTGTGTGGGGAGGAAGGGATGTGTTGTGGAAGGCAGTGAGGTTAGTGAGTGGTGGTATGATGCATCATTGTGACACAAGACACACTGGTGACTCAGCATATTTACAAGTCCACCCCCACACAACTACAAGCTTTCAGAACCTCTTGTAGTTATAGGAACCTGTCCAGTGACTCTATATGTGTATATATATGATAGAAAAATAGTAATAAACAACATTTTTTTATTGTTGGTTGTGTAAACATGTTTTGTAAACAATATAATGACAGCAAAGTTTGTGCTGTTATTGTGTAGTATACAATGAGTGAATATATACCAAATAGTCTTTATATTGCTCCAGAGGCCATAAAAGTTACTTGAAAAAATAAAATATTAAAAAATAAAAGAAGAAAGTAGAAAAAACAAAATAAACTATTACCGGGTGACCGGCAGTCGGCGATGTTGCCGTATGCGGTTCAATTTCTGTCAACTTCATGTCTCCATATCTCGGTAAGTATTGATGTCAAAAAAAAATTTTTATTAGCCTATAAAATTTAGAAAAAAAACTGTCTTTTCGTAAGAAAAAATAATGTTTTTTTTTTTTGAATATTTACCGACCCTGAGAACAGGTTTGGGAGAGGGCCTGCTGACCCTGAAAGTGTTAAATGTAATAGAATATTATGTGTAGGTGGGGTGGCCTGGTATGGTAGCCCATCTGACTACCATACATACCTCACTCGATTTCTTACAATAAATACTACTTATCTCACCCTAGATTAAGACTACAAATATTTTAAGGTAAGTAATGAGTGCAATATGTGTGTATTTTACTTTTTTATTGTTTTTAATGCCTAGTTCTATTGCTAACTTAATATATGTTAGTGTAAACTTGCTATCTAGTATTTGTGTGAATTTATAAGGGGAAAAAAGGGTGTTCCACTTTACGGGGATTTCCGCTTTATGGCGGTATCCTGGAACATAACCTGCTGTATAAGTAGGGCCCTATTGTATTACATAATTTACAAAATTGTTAAATTGAGTACATATGTTGTATTTTTAGGTTATTCCAGCTGGGTTGTGTAAAACAATGCATGTGTTGTATTTGCAGGTTGTTCCAGCTGGGTTGTATAAAACAGTGCAAGTGTTGTATTTGCAGGTTGTTCCAGCTGGGTTGTATAAAACAGTGCAAGTGTTGTATTTGCAGGTTGTTCCAGCTGGGTTGTATAAAACAGTGCATGTGTTGTATTTGCAGGTTGTTCCAGCTGGGTTGTATAAAACAGTGCATGTGTTGTATTTGCAGGTTGTTCCAGCTGGGTTGTATAAAACAGTGCAAGTGTTGTATTTGCAGGTTGTTCCAGCTGGGTTGTATAAAACAGTGCAAGTGTTGTATTTGCAGGTTGTTCCAGCTGGGTTGTATAAAATAGAACTGACCTCCACTAATGATGAGTCATCAATAAATGAAGAGGAAGAGGCTGACTCATCAAAAATCAACAGGAACTGTGTACAAAACTCGTCATATGATAATAACATCATGATAACAAATGAAGATAATGGTGATGAGAAGGCCTCATCACCTCTGAAACACTGTGATAACTCACTGTCAACAGTTGTAAAAGATAGAAATTGCATACCTCTCAAAATACCTTGTAAGAGGAAAGTGGAAGATTCCATTGGTTCATTTTCACCAGCTTCTGATGAAGGTGATGAACATGAGGTTCTGATGAATAACTGTAATCAGTCATTATCTGTGTGTGTTAATATGAGTGATGACATTGCAGCTCAAAATGACAGTGATCATGTGATGAGTGTGATGAAGCAAGACAATAATGTTGTAAATCAAAACAGCAGATCAGTGACCTTACGTGGTAAACAACACATTGTTCTGACAAGTGATGAACATCAGGAACACAGTGTTCTGACAAGTGATGAACATCAGGAACACAGTGTTCTGACAAGTGATGAACATCAGGAACACATTGTTCTGACAAATGATGGACATCAGGAACACAGTGTTCTGACAAGTGATGAACATCAGGAACACAGTGTTCTGACAAATGATGAACCACATCATGAACATAATGTGCTGACAAATGATGAACAACATCAGGAACACATTGTTCTGACAAGTGATGAACCACATCATGAACACAATGTGCTGACAAATGATGAACAACATCAGGAACACATTATTCTGACAAATGATGAACATCAGGAACACAGTGTTCTGACAAACGATGGACCACATCATGAGCACAATATTATGACAAATGATGGACCACATCATGAGCACAATATTCTGACAAATGATGCATCACATCATGAACATAGTGCTTTGACAAACGATGCATCACATCATGAACATAGTGCTTTGACAAATGATGCATCACATCATGCTTTGGCAAATGATGTATCACATCATGAACATAGTGCTTTGGCAAATGATGCATCACATCATGAACATAGTGCTTTGACAAATGATGCATCACATCATGCTTTGACAAATGATGCATCACATCATGAACATAGTGCTTTGGCAAATGATGCATCACATCATGACCATAGTGCTTTGACAAATGATGCATCACATCATGACCATAGTGCTTTGACAAATGATGCATCACATCATGACCATAGTGCTTTGACAAATGATGCATCACATCATGACCATAGTGCTTTGACAAATGATGCATCACATCATGGCCATAGTGCTTTGACAAATGATGCATCACATCATGACCATAGTGCTTTGACAAATGATGCATCACATCATGAACATAGTGCTTTGACAAATGATGCATCACATCATGATCATAGTGCTTTGACAAATGATGCATCACATCATGACCATAGTGCTTTGACAAATGATGCATCACATCATGGCCATAGTGCTTTGACAAATGATGCATCACATCATGATCATAGTGCTTTGACAAATGATGCATCACATCATGATCATAGTGCTTTGACAAATGATGCATCACATCATGAACATAGTGCTTTGACAAATGATGCATCACATCATGATCATAGTGCTTTGACAAATGATGCATCACATCATGATCATAGTGCTTTGACAAATGATGCATCACATCATGACCATAGTGCTTTGACAAATGATGCATCACATCATGGCCATAGTGCTTTGACAAATGATGCATCACATCATGGCCATAGTGCTTTGACAAATGATGCATCACATCATGACCATAGTGCTTTGACAAATGATGCATCACATCATGATCATAGTGCTTTGACAAATGATGCATCACATCATGACCATAGTGCTTTGACAAATGATGCATCACATCATGATCATAGTGCTTTGACAAATGATGCATCACATCATGACCATAGTGCTTTGACAAATGATGCATCACATCATGATCATAGTGCTTTGACAAATGATGCATCACATCATGATCATAGTGCTTTGACAAATGATGCATCACATCATGATCATAGTGCTTTGACAAATGATGCATCACATCATGACCATAGTGCTTTGACAAATGATGCATCACATCATGAACACAAGGTGCTGAAAAATGATGAATTATTCTATGAGAAAATTGCTTTAACAAATGATGAACCACATCATGAATGGACTGGTCTGACAAATATTGAACACATTCCTCTATCATACTATGAATCATATGATAAATATACTGCACTGACAAATATTTCTCATGCTGTAGCATATGATGAATCATGTGATAAATATACTGCACTAATAAATATTGCACATACTCTAACATATGAACCACATCATGACTGGACTGCTGTGAAAAATGTTGAACATGTTCCACTAGCATATGATGAACCACATCATGAATGGACTGCCCTGACAAGTGTTGAACATGTTCCTCCAACATACAATGAATCATATGATAAATATACTGCACTGACAAATGTTGCTCATGGTCTAACATATGATGAACCACATCATCATTGCAATGTTCTGACAAATTATGAATCATACTATAAAAAAAATACTTTAACATATGAACCACATCATGAATGGACTACATTGACAAACGTTGAACATGTTCCTCTAACATATGATGAACCACATCATGAATGGACTACCTTGACAAATGTTGAACATGTTCCTCTAACATATGATGAACCACATCATGAATGGACTACCTTGACAAATGTTGAACATGTTCCTCTAACATATGATGAACCACATCATGAATGGACTACCTTGACAAATGGTGAACATGTTCCTCTAACATATGATGAACCACATCATGAATGGACTACCTTGACAAATGGTGAACATGTTCCTCTAACATATGATGAACCACATCATGAATGGACTACCTTGACAAATGTTGAACATGTTCCTCTAACATATGATGAACCACATCATGAATGGACTACCTTGACAAACGTTGAACATGTTCCTCTAACATATGATGAACCACATCATGAATGGACTACCCTGACAAACGTTGAACATGTTCCTCTAACATATGATGAACCACATCATGAATGGACTACCCTGACAAACGTTGAACATGTTCCTCTAACATATGATGAACCACATCATGAATGGACTACCCTGACAAACGTTGAACATGTTCCTCTAACATATGATGAACCACATCATGAATGGACTACCCTGGCAAACGTTGAACATGTTCCTCT
Source organism: Cherax quadricarinatus (assembly GCF_038502225.1). Lineage (NCBI taxonomy): Eukaryota > Metazoa > Arthropoda > Malacostraca > Decapoda > Parastacidae > Cherax > Cherax quadricarinatus. Next base: position 3,302,478 of record NC_091311.1, on the reverse strand, counting down.
AACATATGATGAACCACATCATGAATGGACTACCTTGACAAACGTTGAACATGTTCCTCTAACATATGATGAACCACATCATGAATGGACTACCCTGACAAACGTTGAACATGTTCCTCTAACATATGATGAACCACATCATGAATGGACTACCCTGACAAACGTTGAACATGTTCCTCTAACATATGATGAACCACATCATGAATGGACTACCCTGACAAACGTTGAACATGTTCCTCTAACATATGATGAACCACATCATGAATGGACTACCTTGACAAACGTTGAACATGTTCCTCTAACATATGATGAACCACATCATGAATGGACTACCCTGACAAACGTTGAACATGTTCCTCTAACATATGATGAACCACATCATGAATGGACTACCTTGACAAACGTTGAACATGTTCCTCTAACATATGATAAACCACATCATGAATGGACTGCCTTGACAAATGTTGAACATGTTCCTCTAACATATGATGAACCACATCATGAATGGACTACCCTGACAAACGTTGAACATGTTCCTCTAACATATGATAAACCACATCATGAATGGACTGCCTTGACAAATGTTGAACATGTTCCTCTAACATATGATGAACCACATTCTGAATGGACTGCCCTGACAAATGTTCAACATGTTCCTCTAACATATGATGATCCATATTGTGAACACAGTGTGCTGACAAATAATGAACCACATGAGCATAATGTTCTGACAGTTGATGACCTACATGAGTATAATGCGACAAATGATGAACCACATCGTGAACACAATGTTCTGACAAATGATGAACCACATCGTGAACACAATGTTCTGACAAATGATGAACCACATCGTGAACACAATGTTCTGACAAATGAATTAGATTATGAACACACTGTCCTGACAAATTATGAACTTCATGAACACAATGTGCTGACAAATGATGAACAGCATCATGAACACAATGTTCTGACAAATGATGAACAACATCAGGAAGACAATGTGCTGACAAATGATGGACCACATCAGGAAGACAATGTGCTGACAAATGATGGACCACATCAGGAAGACAATGTGCTGACAAATGACGAACAACATCAGGAAGACAATGTGCTGACAAATGACGAACAACATCAGGAAGACAATGTGCTGACAAATGATGAACCACATCAGGTAGACAATGTGCTGACAAATGATGAACCACATCAGGTAGACAATGTGCTGACAAATGATGGACCACATCAGGAAGACAATGTGCTGAAAAATGATGAACAACATCAGGTAGACAATGTGCTGAAAAATATTCAACCAGATCATGAACACAATATTGAAAATAATGACAGCACTTACTTGAATGTAACAAATAGTTCACATGCTGGAGGTACACCTGCTGGAGGTACACTTACTGGTACATGTGCTGGAGGTACACTTACTGGTACATGTGCTGGAGGTACACCTGCTGGAGGTACACTTACTGGTACATGTGCTGGAGGTACACCTGCTGGAGGTACACTTATTGGTACATGTGCTGGAGGTACATCTGCTGGAGGTACGCCTGCTGGAGGTACATTTACTGGTCCATGTGCTGGAGGTACACATGCTGGAGGTACACCTGCTGGAAGTACACGTGCTGGAGGTACACGTGCTGGAGGTACACCTGCTGGAGGTACATTTACTGGTACATGTGCTGGAGGTACATTTACTGGTCCATGTGCTGGAGGTACACGTGCTGGAGGTACACCTGCTGGAAGTACACGTGCTGGAGGTACACATGCTGGAGGTACACGTGCTGGAGGTACACCTGCTGGAGGTACATTTACTGGTACATGTGCTGGAGGTACATTTACTGGTACATGTGCTGGAGGTACATGTGCTGGAAGTACATGTGCTGGAAGTACACGTGCTGGAGGTACACGTGCTGGAGGTACACCTGCTGGAGGTACATTTACTGGTACATGTGCTGGAGGTACACGTGCTGGAGGTACACGTGCTGGAAGTACACGTGCTGGAGGTACACGTGCTGGAGATATACATGGAGAATCTTTGCTCATAGATTCTGATGCATTATTTACAACTTCTGGAATAAGTAGTTTAACTACCCACATCAGTACTAATAATAGTACTCGGATAAATGAAAATGACTCGACTGGAATAAGACAAACACATAGGCCACAAAAAGTTAGAAATTTATTTACCAGTGGAAACAAGTTACTCAAATGGCAGAAGGCTGTAAAATGCTCAGGTTTTGAAAATGAAAATAAAGTCATAACTGATAATCCAGAACAGTCTGTAAAGTTTGACTTAGAAAATATTATCACTCTTCCTTCAAGGAGTGTAAAAAAAAGGAAAATTACTTCACAGGATGACAAGGAGAATGTTTGTCCTTCATTGTTATGTGAAGACAATGTTCCAGTTGAGTCCAGCAGCTTATGTAGATCACAAGTACGACTAAATTCTGCAACTAAGACATCATCAAAGCAAGTGCCCCCACGGAGTGATATAAGTAACCTAGTACAAATTAAGGATCTGAAAAGGAAACATGCAATTGAGAGGTCAAGACTGTCATGCTCACACTCTGAAGAACATGCAACTAAAAAACACAAGCAGTTGTCTGCCAGCACCTGTGTGAGGAGGAACCCAGGCCGCGCTCACAAACGCAAGCACTATGCTGAGCACCAAGTTCCTGATGATGATGAATACATATGTAAGTGAACCTTAATATATCTCATAGTATATAAGTACCTCTGTACAGGAGGGCCCCACTTGTACAGCAGGTTAGGTTCTGGGTTACTGCTGTGAAGCAAAAATCACTCTAAATGAATCATAACATTTTTTCACATGCAAATGCATATAAAAGCCTGATAGCATGTTTACATTGTCATATATTAAGTGAGCAATATAGCTAAGCCTAAAAAATTCATGTACAAAACACACATTAATTTTATCCTTAGCTTATAGTGAGTGATGAATATATTTATTGAAGGAAGTCTAAATAAAAGAAGAATGGGTATAGTTGAAAACTGCTGTATCAGGAAAATGCTGTAATGTGAAGTGCTGTAAAGTGAGGCCTGCCTGTACATAAAGTGGTACATGTAATTTGATAATAACCAGCACAAATTACCTTCACTTTAGGAAAGTGAGTAACAACATTTGACAGCAAAGTCATATCTTCATTTTACTAAGCAGGGAAACTATAACTACTGCAATATAGAATTACACTCATTTTTTCTTAGCTACTTTTAACTGCACTAGCTTGTATCAGTAGGAAAATAAGAATGTGTGATATGTTAATAATAATAATAATAATAATAATAATAATAATAATAATAATAATAATAATAATAAGGGAGACTACTTCCCTGTGAAAGTAGGTCTTAGACAGGGATGTGTAATGTCACCATGGTTGTTTAATATATTTATAGATGGGGTTGTAAAAGCGGTAAATGCTAGGGTGTTCGGGAGAGGGGTGGGATTAAAGTATGGAGAATTAAATACAAAATGGGAAGTGACACAGTTACTTTTTGCTGATGATACTGTGCCTATGGGAGATTCTAAAGAAAAATAGCATAGATTAGTGGATGAATTTGGGAGTGTGTGTAAAGGCAGAAAGTTGAAAGTGAACATAGAAAAGAGTAAGGCGATGAGGGTATCAAATGATTTAAAGAAAAATTGGATATCAAATTGGGGAGGAGGAGTATGGAAGAAGTGAAGGTTTTCAGATATTTGGGAATTGACATGTCAGCGGATGGATTTATGAAGGATGAGGTTAATCATAAAATTGATGAAGGAAAAAAGGCGAGTTGTGCATTGAGGTATATGTGGAGGCAAAAAATGTTATCTATGGAGGCAAAGAAGGGAATGTATGAAAGTATAGTAGTACCAACACTCTTATATGGGTGTGAAGCTTGGGTTTTAAATGCTGCAGCGAGGAGGTGGTTGGAGGCAATGGAGATGTCCTGTCTAAGGGCAATGTGTGGTGTAAATATTATGCAGAAAATTCGGAGTGTGGAAATTAGGAGAAGGTGTGGAGTTAATAAAAGTATTAGTCAGAGGGCTGAAGAGGGGTTGTTGAGGTGGTTTGGTCATTTAGAGAGAATGGATCAAAGTAGAATGACATGGAGAGCATATGAATCTGTAGGGGAAGGAAGGCGGGGTAGGGGTCGTCCTCGAAAAGGTTGGAGGGAGGGGGTACAGGAGGTTTTGTGGGCGAGGGGCTTTGACTTCCAGCAAGCGTGCGTGAGCGTGTTAGATAGGAGTGAATGGAGACAAATGGTGTTTGGGACCTGGTGAGCTGTTGGAGTGTGAGCAGGGTATTATTTAGTGAAGGGATTCAGGGAAACCGGTTATTTTATATAGCCGGACTTGAGTCCTGGAAATGGGAAGTACAATGCCTGCACTTTAAAGGAGGAGTTTGGGATATTGGCAGTTTGGAGGGATATGTTGTGTAACTTTATACATATATACTTCTAAACTGTTGTACAGTAGGGCCCCACTTATACGGCGGGTTAGGTTCCAGGCTGTCGCCGGAAAGCAGACATCGCCGGAAGGCAGAACGCCATTTTTTTCCATTTATAAATGCATATAAATGCCAGACAACAAGTTTACACTAAATTATATTAAGTTAGTAATAGAACTAGACATTAAAAACACACACAGTAAAATACATTCACAATAAATTCATTACTTGTCTTAAAGTATTTGTAATCTTCATGTAGGGAGAAAGGTGAGTAGTACTTATTTGTAGGAAGTCAGGTGCAGATACCCAGGTGTAGGTAGCACTGGCTCCCTGTCTCATACTTAATATACGATATTTAAAACATCCCAGAGAGGTAAAATACACATACAGTACACTCATTATTTACCTTAAAATATGTGTAGTCTTAATATAGGAAGAGAGGTGAGTAGTATTTATTTGTAGAAAGTCAGTGTAGGTAGACGGTAGGTGTAGCCCGCCTGGGCTACACCTACCGGCTACCTATACTGTGGCCCAGAGCCATATTATTAACACCGACATGCCTTGTTCACTGAATTTAATCATTTCTAACAACTACCTTTAGATGCCATCATAAACAAAGGTAGAAGTAATGAATAATTCATGCCGAAAATTGTAAACAAAAGCGGAGTGAGGGAGTGGCTGAGCCAAACGCAGATTCATAAACGTTTTCTCTGATGGCTGAGCAGAGAAAACGTAATGTTGTCCCTCCACCCGGCTACCACACAGCTCCACAAGTATTATTATCAGAGCACACATAAAATTGCAATAAATGCCAGACAACAAGTTTACACTAACTTACGTTAAGTTAACAATATAAATAGGCATTAAAAACACAATAAAAGGTATGATATGCACAGAGTACACTTATTACTTACCTTAAAATATTAATATTAATGTGTGAGAGGTGAGTGGCAGGGTGTTTATTGAATAAAATCAGAATGGCACACCATCATCCTCTAACTTGGCACTTAAAGCAAGAGGCTTACGACTTCTCTTTTTATTACAGCTAACCTTAGACGCAATCGTCAGTGAGAGCCAACTAGTTAACGAAAAGTAAACGAGAGAGAGAACGAGATACAGAATTGAGACAATGTAAGAACACAAACTGAACAGGTAGTGGATGATCACTTGGTCAGGCGAAATAAATGCATATTAATATGTGTCTACTTTTAGTTCATTCACGTCCATTTGTAAGAGTTTTTAAAACATTTACCTCAATATTTTTTTATTTTAATAATAATTACCTCACAATACAAATACAGTGGTCCCTCGTTTTTCGTAGTTCCCTGCAATCGTAAAATTCGCCAATCATAGGGGTATTTTCGTATAAACATGGACTCACTTTTCATAGGTTGACTCGCGAGTCATAGTTCGTCTGGGATGCGTACCCACGGCATGAGCCAGGGCGGCAGCCAGTCTGGCATTGTTTACCAGTGAGCGAAGGTCCCCTCACGTGCTCCAGTGAAATATTTCATAATATTCCATTTATTTTAGTGCTTGCAAGTACAGTGGACCCCCGCATAACGATCACCTCCGAATGCGACCAATTATGTAAGTGTATTTATGTAAGTGCGTTTGTACGTGTATGTTTAGGGGTCTGAAATGGACTAATCTACTTCACAATATTCCTTATGGGAACAAATTCGGTCAGTACTGGCACCTGAACATACTTCTTGAGTGAAAAAATATCGTTAACCGGGGGTCCACTGTACTAAATAAGCTACCATGGCTCCAAAGAAAGCTCCTAGTGCCAAGCCTGTGGTAAAGAAGGTGAGAAATATGATTGAATTTAAGAAAACCATCATTGAACAATATGAAAGTGGTACAAGTGTGGCCGAACTGTCCAGGATGTATAAGAAACCCTACACAACCTTATGTTCCACAGTGGCCAAGAAAAATGAAATAAAGGATGCGGTTGTTGCAAAGGGAGTAACTATGCTGACAAAAATGAGATCACCAGTACTGGAAGAGGTTGAGAAGTTATTATTGGTGTGGATAAATGAGAAACAATTAGCAGGAGATACTCTTATGACTTCGTTTATTTGTGAAAAGGCTAGGCAGTTGCATGAAGATTTGGTAAATAAATTGCCTGCAAATAGTGATGATGTGAGTGAATTTAAGGCCAGCAAAGGCCAGGACACAAGCCTATGAAAGACAGGCTGACGCTAATGTTCTGTGCTAATGCTAGTGGTGATTTCAAAGTGAAGCCATTACTAGTGTTCCATTCTGAAAATCCCAGAGTGTTCAGGAAAAACAATGTTATGAAGAGTAAATTGTGTGTGTTTTGGAAATCTAATAGTAAGGCATGGGTCACGAGGGAAATTTTCGTCGAGTGGTTCAATGAAGTGTTTGGCCCTAGTGTGAAGGAGTATCTCCTGGAAAAGAAATTGGATCTCAAGTGCGTGCTGGTAATGGACAATGCACCTGCTCATCCTCCAAACTTGGATGACCTAATTTTCGAGGAGTTTGGGTTCATCACAGTAAAGTTCTTGCCCCCAAATACCACTCCTCTCCTCCAACCCATGGACCAGCAGGTTATTGCAAACTTTAAAAAACTCTACACAAAAGCAATGTTTCACAGGTGCTTGACTGTGACCACAGACACTCGCTTGACCCTAAGGGAATTTTGGAGAGAACACTTCAGCATCCTCCACTGCATAACCCTTATAGGTATGGCTTGGGAGGGAGTGACTACCAGGACTTTGAACTCTGCCTGGAGAAAATTGTGGCCAGATTGTGTCGACAAAAGGGATTTTGAAGGATTTGGGACTGACCCTAATGAGCCTATGTCTGTTGTAAAATCAATTGTGGCACTGGGGAGTTCCATGGGGTTGGATGTGAGTTTGGAGGATGTGGATGAATTGGTGGAAGACCACAATGAAGAGCTCACCACTGAGGAGCTGCAACAGCTTCAGCAGGAAGAGCAACACATCGCAGCTCAGAATCTTGGTGCAGAGGAGGAGGAAGAGAGATGGAAGAAGGTGCCTTCTTCAGAAATTAAAGAGACTTTTACTATGTGGGGTAAAATGGAAAGCTTTATGGAGAAACATCACCCTAACAAGGTTGTTGCAAGCCAGGTTGGCAACATGTACAGTGACAAAGTCTTGGGCCATTTTAGGGAAGTGTTAAAGAGACGCCAGAAGCAGAGCTCTCTCCACAGTTATTTTGTGAGACAGGACTCCAGTGACTCTCAAGGTGGTCCTAGTGGCATTAAGAAACAGAGAAGAGAAGCAACCCCAGAAAAGCAAATGGTACCTGAGGTGTTGATGGAAGGAGATTCCCCTTCCAAACTATAAACAATTCACTCTCTCTCTCCTCCTCCAGTCTCCCGTACACTAAGAAGAATCTCTAATAAAGGTAAGTGTTATGCTGTTAATGTTTCATTCATCATTTCCCATTGTATTGTTTATGTACTACATGTATATTTCATGTTAAGAATTTTTTTTGTTTTAATACTTCTGGGTGTCAGGAACGGATTAATTGTATTTACATTATTTCTTAGGGGGAAAATTGATTCGTAAATCGTAAATTTCGTTTATAGTAACGGCTCCAGGAACGGATTAATTACGAACAACGAGGGACCACTGTACTCTTACATTGTGTACAAGTTGTACAAGTTAGTTCAGAATAAACAAACAGCAACACACCATTTTTAGAGTGAATAATAATAATAATAATAATAATAATAATAATAATAATAATAATAATAATAATAATATATTATTAATAATGATAATAATAATATTAATAATAATATTATTATTATTATTATTATTATTAATAAAAAGCACTAAACCCACAAGGGTCATGAATTGCTATATATAGAGTAAAGGCATACAAAAAGAATATTTTTCTACAGTTACCCCCCAGTGTTTGACTAGAGAAAACATAATTCTTCCGACACTACCTACACAGCTGCTTTGTAAACAAATCTCATATTTACATCAGTTTTTATTCTGTGAGTGTATGTATCATGTTTATATGCTATGTAATGGGTTTCATATATAATTTTGAGGAAAATATCATAGATGTATTAATGAAAATGCCTATATTGATGTAAAATAAGACATTTAGTGTGCCCAAGAGTGATTGTTATTAAGTAGTATTGGCGTCATGAGTAGAGAGAGACTTAGCGATTTTAATGTGTACCTGCACACCAGCACAGTGTGTAAGTATATTTAGGTACAGGTACACATAAGTATAATTATCAGAGTACATATAAAATATGCAGTAACTTTAAAACACTTGAAATTTTGGAAAGTTTCCTGACATAATAGATGTGGTCACGGAAAATGTAAACGAACCGGGTGGGGGGGGGCGCTGTATTTGAAAGACCGCTTGCTGTATATCAAATTTTGGTCATAATTTGACATCGCCATATTAGTGGAACGCCATAAGGCAAAACGCCATAAAGCGGGGCCTTACTGTATTCTGAGCACCTCTGCAAAAACAGTGATTATGTGTGAGTGAGGTGAAAGTGTTGAATGATGATGAAAATATTTTCTTTTTTGGGGATTTTCTTTCTTTTTGGGTCACCCTGCCTCTGTGGGAGACAGCCGACTTGTTAAAAAAAAAATAATGGTTTTATTATTATTATTATTATTATTATTATTATTTGTGTAGTAGTTTAGATAAATAGAAAAGACAGTGTGAAATAATAGAAGAATGTTGTTGTGAGTATTGTGGTTGTTGTGATTGTTGTTGTGGCTGTGAGGTTGAGGCTGCTGTAGTTATTGTGGTTGTTGTTCTTGGTGTGGTTCTTGGGGTTATAATGAATATTGATTTTATAATGAATACTAATGATTTTATTTCTTTGTAAAGGTTACAGTGTGTAATTACTATTTTGATTTGCTAAGTACAAAGAAAGCCATTATCATGCTGGGGCATTTCGGATTGTGGTTATTGTAGTTATGGTTATTATGGTTGGTGTAATTATTGTGGTTGGTACATTTGTGGTTGTGGTTGCTTTGATTACTATGGTGGTTGTAGTTCTTTTTATTGAGGTTGTGGTTCTTTTTATTGAAGAGGTGGTTATGGTTATTGTAGTTGGTCTGGTTGTTGTGGTTGCTGTAGTTCTGACTGAGGTTACTGTGGTTGTTGAAGTTATGATTGTGTTAGTTGTTGTAGCTGTTGTGGTTGCTGAGGTTATGGCTGTTTTAGTTGCTGTGGATGTTGTGATTGCCATGGTTTTAGATGCTGTGGCTGTTGTGATTGCCATGGTTTTAGTTGCTGTGGCTGTTGTGGTTGCAGTTATGTTTGTGTGGTTGCTGTGGTTGTGACTGCAGTTGTTTGTTGTGTTTGTGAATGTAGTTGCTGTGATTGCTGGAAAACTTGTGGTTGTGGTTGTTGTGGTGTGGATGTTGTATTGTAGATATTACAGATGTAGTTGTTGAGGTTATTATGGTTGTTAGTAACAGTATTTTGGACCAGTAAAAACAGTGATAATGTATATATTATATATATATATATATATATATATATATATATATATATATATATATATATATATATATATATATATATATATATATATATATATATATATATATATATATATATATATATATACAGTGGACCCCCGCATAGCGATTTTAATCCGTGCAAGAGGGCTCATTGTTATGCGAAATGATCGGTATGCGAATGAATTTTCCCCATAAGAAATAATGGAAATCAAATTAATCTGTGCAAGACACCCAAAAGTATGAAAAAAAAAAAATTTACCACATGAAATGTTAATTTTAATACACACAAACTGAAAAAGGCATGCACAATTACATGACACTTACTTTTATTGAAGATCTGGTGATGATTGATGGGATGGGAGGAGGGGAGAGAGAGTGTTAGTGTTTAGAAGGGGAATCCCCTTCCATTAAGACTTGAGGTGTCGAGTCCTTTTCTGGGGTTACTTCCCTTCTTCTTTTAATGCCACTAGGACCAGCTTCAGAGTCACTGGACTTCTTTCGCACAACATATCTGTCCATAGTGGCCTGTACCTCTCGTTCCTTTATGACTTCCCTAAAGTGTTTCACAACATTGTCAGTGTACAGGTTGCCAACACGGCTTGCAATAGCTGTGTGAGGGTGATTTTCATCCATGAAGGTTTGCACTTCAAGCCACTTTGCACAGATTTCCTTAATCTTTGTAGTAGGCAACTTCTTAAATTTCTCTCTCCCCTCCTCTGAACCAGTTTCCTCAGGTCTGGCCTCTTGCTCTTGAAGTTGATCTATCAGCTCATCAGTGGTTAGTTCTTCATTGTCCTCCTCCACCAACTCTTCCACATCCTCCCCACTAACCTCCAACCCCAAGGACTTTCCCAATGCCACAATGGATTCCTCAACTGGCATAATCCTCTCAGGGTTAGCCTCAAACCCTTCAAAATCCCTTTTGTCTACATATTCTGGCCATAGTTTCTTCCAAGCAGAGTTCAAGGTCTTCTTAGTCACTCCCTCCCAAGCCTTACCTATAAGGTTTACACAATTGAGGATATTAAAGTGCTCTCTCCAAAACTCTCTTAAGAGTCAGTTGAGTTTCTGAGGTCACTACAAAGCACCTTTCAAACAGAGCTTTTGTGTACAGTTTTTTGAAGTTTGCAATAACCTGCTGGTCCATGGGCTGCAGGAGAGGAGTGGTATTAGGAGGCAAAAACTTCACCTTAATGAATTTCATGTCCCCATAAAGTCGCTCTGCCACGTCTGTAGGATGACCAGGGGCATTGTCTAACACCAGGAGGCACTTAAGTTCTAATTTCTTTTCAGTTAGGTAATCTTTCACATTGGGGGCAAATGCATGGTGTAACCAGTCATAGAAAAAGTCCCTAGTGACCCATGCCTTACTGTTTGCCCTCCACAGCACACACAAATTCTCCTTGAGGACATTCTTTTGCCTGAACGGTCTGGGAGTTTCAGAGTGATACACTAATAAAGGCTTCACTTTGCAATCACCAGTAGTAAGCCTGTCTTTCATAGGCTTATGTCCTGGGAGTGCCTTTTCCTCCTGAGTAATGTAGGTCCTGCTTGGCATTTTCTTCCAAAACAGGCCTGTTTCATCACAATTAAACACTTGTTCAGGTTTCAATCCTTCACTGTCTATGTACTTCTTGAATTCCTGCACATATTTTTCAGCTGCTTTGTGGTCCGAACTGGCAGCCTCACCATGCCTTATCACACTATGTATGCCACTACGCTTCTTAAATCTCTCAAACCAACCTTTGCTGGCCTTAAATTCACTCACATCATCACTAGTTGCAGGCATTTTTTTTAATTAAATCCTCATGCAACTTCCTAGCCTTTTCGCTTATGATCGCTTGAGAGACGCTATCTCCTGCTAGCTGTTTTTCATTTATCCACACCAATAAGAGTCTCTCAACATCTTCAATCACTTGCGATCTTTGTTTCGAAAACACAGTTAAACCTTTGGCAAGAACAGCTTCCTTGATTGCCTTTCTGGTGCCCACAATAGTAGCGATGGTTGATTGGGGTTTCTTGTACAACCTGGCCAGGTCGGCGATACGCTCTCCACTTTCATACTTATCAATGATCTCTTTCTTCATCTCTATTGGAATTCTCACCCTTATTGCTGTAGGGTTGGCACTAGAAGCTTTCTTGGAGCCCATGGTCACTTATTTTCCAGATAAAGCACCGAAAACACTGTAATAATACGAAATATTCCGATTGTATGCTTGGATGTTACCGCAGAGGCTGGCTGGTAAACAATGGCACGGGCGGCACATGTGAGGCTGGCTGAGGGCGCACATTGGACGCATCTCGGACAAACAGCGGTGAGCGGGTTTTTAAGCGGTATGCGAGGCAAAATTTTTGCGATTAAAGCAAGCGGTATGCGGATTAATCGTTATGTGATGCCAACGGTATGCGGGGGTCCACTGTATATATATATATATATTTTTCACATCAGCTGTCTCCCACCAAGGCAGGGTAGCCTAAAAAAGAAAGCATTTTCACCATCATCTTTGAATCCCCTCACAAAATATTACCCTGCTCATACTCCAACAGCTTGTCAGGTCCCAAAAACCATTTGTCTCCATTTATAACGAACTTGTTTAGTATTCTGGTAGCGGGGAGTTAATGATACGTCTTCGGAGGCTTGTTCATTTATTGTTAATGTCGTGGTGGGTTACACAGGCTTGTGTGTTTGTGCCCATGGCCCGGGCAGGGCCATCCCATGAGAGAGAGCTGGGAGGCCTTGTGTCTTCCTGCTAGGTCGCTGTGTGAGTGAGGGAGAGGCATGGGCCGGCAGGCTGGCGTGCCTGCGGGAGGCCTGGCTACAGAGGGCAGCACCAGCATGGCGCGAAATATGAACTAAGCTGGCAGACAGCATGGGCTGTCTGTGCAGACAGTACAGGCTGTCTACATACGCTCGGCCACCTACCGCGCGTCGTCCCGACGCGACAATACTGGTGGTAAAAGAAACTCGGTCTCTCTCTCATAGGAACAGGGCACAGAACACAAAATAAAAACATATATATACATATGGACACGGAAAAGAAACTTCCTACAGGGAGGGAAGAAAAAACATGTGGGGTGTGCTAAACATCGTGGTCAAAGGCAGTGAGCGTCGAAGGGCATCACTGCACGCCTTCCTGCGTCTGGACATACTGCAACACGGGAGACATCGCTGCTGACAGACAGCATGGGCTGTCTGTGCAGACAGTACAGGCTGTCTACACATTCACTCCTGTCTAACATGCTCACACATGCCTGCTGCATGTCCAGACCCCTTGCACACAAAACCTCTTTTAGCCTCTCCCTTCATCCTTTCCTAGGATGACTGCTACCCTTCCTCTACAGATTTATACACCCTTCATGTCATTCTATTTTGCTCCATCCTCTCTAAATGACCATATCACCTCAATAACCCCTTTTCAGCCCTCTGAAAAATACTTCTAGTAACTCCACACCACCTCCTAATTTCCACACTACAAATTTTCTGCAATATTTACACCATTGCCCCTAGACACCACATTTCCACTGCCTCCAGCCTCCTCCTTACTGCACCATTCACAACCCATTCTTCACACCCACATAAGAGTGTTGGTGCCACTATACTCTCATACATTCCCTTCTTTGTCTCCATGGTTAACGTTTTGTTGTCTCCACAGACACCTCAGTGCACCACTCACCTTTTTTTCTTCATCATTTCTGTGGTTAACCTCATCCTTTGTAAACCCAACTGCTGACAAATCTACTCTCATATATCTGAGCACATTCACTTCTTCCATACTCCCTCCTTCCAATTTGATATCCAAATTTTCCTTACCTAAGTCTTTTGATACCCTCATCGCCTTTACCCCTTTTCATTCTACCTAATGCCTCATGCACCTCCCCCCTCCCTACACACATCCAGCTCATCTTCACTCTTAAAAGATGTCATACCTCTTGGCCAATGCATGAAATTATTGCCTCCCTCTTTTCATCGTCATTTAACAGGTCCTCAAAATATTCCTGCTATATTCCCAATACCTCCAAGCCCCTACCTACTAACTCCCCTATTTTGTTTTTAACTGTTAAATCCATTCTTTCTTAACCTACTTATCTCGCTCCAAAATATTTTTTTATTCTCAGGAAAATTTGTTAACAGCACTTTACCCACTCTATCATTTGTTCTGCTTTTGCACTCCCTCACCTCTCTCTTACTCTCCATATACTCCATCCTTCTGTAAAAATTGACATTTTTCTCTTTTATCACACCCTTTACCTCATCATTCCACCAATCACTCCTCTTTCTTCCTGCACCCACCCTCCTATAACTACAAACTTCTGCTCCATATTCTAATACTACCTTTTATGAAACTATCTTCAACCCCCACACTACCTATACTCTAATTAATCCACCTTTCTCCCAATAGTTGCTTATATCTCACCCTAACTTCCTCCTCCCTTAGTTTATAAAGTTTCACTTCTCTCTTACTTGCTGTTGCTGTCTTTCTTTTGCTCCATCTACCTCTTACTCTGACTAACTACAACTAAATCATTATCCGATAGTATATCTGTTGCCCCTCTTTAGACATTCACATCCTACAGTGGTACCCCGAGTTTCAAACTTTCTTCATTCCAGAAGGCTGTTTGAGTGCTGTTACCGAACGAATTTGTTACAATAAGGAATAATGTAAATTATATTAGTCTGTTTTAGACCTCCAAAAATACACTTACAAATGCACTTACAATAATACACTTACATAATTGGTCATGTTAGGAGCAGTTCAAAACTTGGGGTACCACTGTACTTTCATTATGTGCTATATCATATCTTGTATACTTATTTATCTTCTTTTTCTTAAAATATGTACAGTGGAACCCTGATTTTCGTCCGCTCTGGTTATCATACAGTTCAGTTTTCGACCACTTTTTTTGGCGAATCTTTTCCCCTGTTTTTGCACATCCCCACTCAGAAATCGTCCATACCAGACGCGTCCGCCTGCCCATGGGACGCGGTTGCTTATACGTTTGTGACTCAGTCTGCCATTGTTACTCGTTCAGTGAGCATCACTCAGTGCGCTCATCCGAAACATTTTGTAATAATCCATTGTTTTTTGTGCTTGCAACTGCTAAATAAGCCACCATGGGGCCAAGTAAAGTTTCAAGTGCCAGCCCTTTGGTAAAGAAGGTGAGAAACACGATAGAATTCAAGAAAGAACTTGTAGAAAAATATGAAAGTGGCATATGTGTGGCCGAGCTCGCCAGGATGTATGTGAAGTCCAAAATCAATGGTCAGTTCCATCCTGGCGAGGAAAAAAGAAATCAAGGAAGCTGATGTTGTGAAAGGGGTAACTGTGTTAATGAAACAGAGATCGCAAACAATCGAAGATGTTGAGAAGTTGTTGGTGTGGATCAACCAAAAACAGTTAGCTGGAGACAGTGTTGGGAGGCGATAATTTGTGAAAAGACAAGGCAGTTGCATGCAGATGCTGTAAAGACAATGCCTGGAATGAGTGCTTCTCTTAGTGAGTTTAACCCCTAAATGGTCCAGACGTATATATACATTCACTACCCCAGTGCCCCGAATATTTTGAAAAATAAAAAAATCGTTTTTTTAATGAAAATAAAGAGCACATTTTTCTAAGTGTTATAGGATAAAAAAAATTAGGGTCGGTGCTTACAGAGATATGAGGCTGAGAAGTTGGCACTGGATGCTCACGTGACAGCAACATCAAGTCCTGCCGCTTGCAGAAGTGTTGCCGATATACTTTTTTTCTATTTTTCATATTTTATATAATTTTTATGCTCTGATAATTACAATTTATAGTAGTTCTTGTCATTTCATAACCAATCTTTGTTCTGACACTAGTATTAGTTACTGAAATTGTACTCACATTGTCACAAACACTGACAGGTGGACAGTTACACCTGCCTTGGACATTTACTATTGTCTTGTAATGTATACAAAGTATTTATAGGTCCCAGCAATGTTTTGGATATGTGGAAGTATATAATAATAATGAGGAGGAGGAGGAAGAGGAGGAGGAGGAGGAAGGGGAAGAGGAGGAGGAGGAAGAAGAGGAGGAGGAGGAGGAGGAAGGAAGGAAGGAGGAGGAGGAGGAAGGAAGAGGAGGAGGAAGGAAGAGGAGGAGGAGGAGGAGGAAGGAAGGAGGAGGAGGAGGAAGAGGAGGAGGGGAAGGAGGAAGGGAAGGAGGAGGAGGGGAAGGAAGGAGGGGAGGAGGGAAGGGGGAGGAAGGAAGGGGGAGGAGGAAGGAGGAGGAGGAAGGAAGAGGAGGAGGAGGAGGAAGGGAAGGAGGAGAGGAGGAAGGAAGGGAAGGAGGAGGAGGAGGAAGGAAGGGGGAAGGAGGGAGGAGGAGGAGGAGGGAGGAAGGAGGAGGAGGGAGGAGGAAGGAAGGAGGAAGGAGGAGGAGGAGGAGGAGGGAAGGAGGAAGGGAAGGAGGAGGAGAGGATAAGGAGGGAAGGAGGAGGAGGAAGGAGGAGGAGGAAGGGGAAGGAGGAAGGGGAAGAGGAGGAGGAGGAGGAAGGGAAGGAGGAGGAGGAGGAAGGAGGAGGAGGAGGAAGGAAGGAAGGAGGAGGAGGAGGAGGAGGTAGGGAAGGAGGAGGAGGAGGAAGAGGAGGAGGAAGGGGAAGAAGGAGGAGGAGGAGGAGGGGAGGAAGGAAGAGGAGGAGGAGGGAAGAGGTGAGGAGGAGGAAGGAGGAAGGAGGAGGAGGAGGAGGGAAGAGAGGAAGGAGGAGGAAGAGGAGGAGGAAGGAAGAGGAGGAAGGGGAGTAAGAAGGGGAAGGAGGAGGAGGGGAAGGAGGAAGGGGAAGGAGGAGGAGGAGGAAGGAAGGGGAAGGAGGAGGAGGAGGGAAGAGGGAAGGAGGAGGAGGAGAGGAAGGGAAGAGGAGGAGGAGGAGGGAAGGAAGGAAGGAGGAGGAGGAAGGAGGAGGAAGGGGAGGAGGAAGGAAGAAGGAGGAGGAGGAAGGAGGAAGAGGAGGAGGAGAGGAGGAAGGGAAGGAGGAAGGGAGGAAGGGAAGGAGGAGGAGGAGGAGGAAGGCAGGAGGAGGGAAGGAAGAGGAGGAGGAGGAGGAGGAAGGGGAAGAGGAGGAGGAGGAGGAAGGGGAAGAGGAGGAGGAGGAGGAAGGGGAAGAGGAGGAGGAGGAGGAAGGGGAAGAGGAGGAGGAGGAGGAAGGGGAAGAGGAGGAGGAGGAGGAGGAAGGGGAAGAGGAGGAGGAGGAGGAAGGGGAAGAGGAGGAGGAGGAGGAAGGGGAAGAGGAGGAGGAAGGGGAAGAGGAGGAGGAGGAGGAAGAGGAGGAGGAGGAGGAGAAGGAGGAGGACGACGAGGAGGAGTAGGAGGAGGAGGAGAAGGAGGAGGAGGAGGAGAAGGAGGAGGAGGAGCTGGAGGAAGGAGGAGGAGGAGGAGGAGGAGGAGGAGGAGGAAGGAGGAGGAGGATGAGGAAGAGGAGGAAGAGGAGGAGGAAGAGGAGGAAGAGGAGGAGGAAGATGAGGAGGAGGAAGATGAGGAGGAGGAGGAGGAAAAAGGAGGAGGAAGGAGGAGGAGGAAGGAGGAGGAGGAAGGAGAAGGAGGAGGAGGAGGGAAGAGAGGATAGAATAAGAAGGAGGAGGAGGAGGAGGAGAAGGATGAGAAGGAGGAGTAGGAGGAGGAGGAGAAGGATGAAGAAGATGTAAGAGGAGAGGAGGAGGAGAAGAAGAAGAGAGGAGGAAGGAGGAGGAGGAGAGAGGATAAGGAGGAGGAGAAGGAGGAGGAGGAGGAGGGAGGAGGAGGAGGAGGAGGAGGAAGGAGGAGAGGAGAGGAGGAGAAGGAGGAGGAGGAGAGAGGAAGGAGGAAGGAGAAGGAGGAGGAGGAGGAGGAGGGGAGGAGTGGAGGGGAGGAGGAGGAGGAGGAGGAGGGAGGAGGAGGAGAGGAGGAGAAGGAGAAGGAGAGGAGGAGGAGAAGGAGGAAGGAGAAGGAGAGGAGAAGGAGGAGGAGAGTGACATAGATGGAGGAAGGAGGAGGGAGGTGAGGAGGAGGAGAGGAGAGGAGGAGGAGGAGGATGGAGAAGGAGGAGGAGAAGGAAGGAGGAAGGAGGAGGAGGAAGGAAGGAGGAAGGAGGAGGAGGAAGAAAGAAGGAGGAGGAGGAGGAGGAGGAGGAGGAGGAGGAGGAGGAGGAGGAGGAGAAGGAGGAGGAGGAGGAGGAGGAGGAGAAGGAGGAGGAAGGAGGAGGAGGAGGAGGAGGAGGAGGAGAGGAGGAGGAGGAGGAGGAGGAGGAGGAGGAGGAGGAGGAGGAGGAGAAGGAAGGAGGAGGAGGAGGAGGAAGGAAGGAGGAGGAGGAGAAGGAAGGAGGAGAGGAGGAGGAGAAGGAAGGAGATGAGAGGAGAAGAAGGAAGAGGAGAAGGAGGAGAAGGAGTAGGAGAAGGAGGAGGAAGGAAGGAAGGAGGAGAAGGAAAGGTATGAGGAGGAGGAGGAAGGAGGAGAAGGAGGAGGAGGAAGGAGGAGAGGATGGAGGAGGAGGAGGAGAGAGGAGGAGGAAGAGGAGGAGGAGGAAGAAGGGAGGAGGAGGAGGAGGAAGGGAGGAGGAGGAGGAGGAGGAGGAGGAGAAGGAAGGAGGAGGAGGAGGAGGAGGAGGAGGAGGAGGAGGGGAGGAGGAGGAAGGAGGAGGAGGAGGAGGAAGGAGGAGGTGGAGGAGGAGAGGAGGAGGAGGAGGAGAAGGAGGAGGAGGAGGAGGAGGAGAAGGAGGAGGAGGAGGAGAAGGGAGGAGGAGGAGGAGAAGGAGGAGGAGGACGGAGGGAGGAGGAGGAGAAGGAGGAGGAGGAGGAGGAGGAGTAGGAGGAGGGGAGGAGGAGAAGGGGAAGAGGAGGAGAAGGAGGAGGAGGAGTAGGAGGAGGAGAAGGAGGAGGAGGAGGAGAAGGAGGAGGAGGGAGGAGAAGGAGGAAGGAGGAGGAGGAGGAGAAGGAGAAGGAGGAGAAGGAGGAGGAGGAGGAAGGAGGAGGAGGAAGGAGGAGGAGGAGGAGGTGGAGAAGGAGAGAAGGAGGAGGAGAAGGAGGAGGAAGGAGAAGGAGGAGGAGGAAGAAGGAGGAGGAGAAGGAGGAGGAGAGGAAGGAGGAGGAGAGGAGGAGGAGGAGGAGGAGGAGGAGGAGGAGGAGGAGGAGGAGGAGGAGGAGGAGGAGGAGGAGAGGAAGGAGAAGGAGGAGAGGAAGGAGAAGGAGGAGAGGAAGGAGAAGGAGGAGAGGAAGGAGGAGGAGGAGGAGGAGGAGAGGAAGGAGGAGGAGGAGGAGACGAAGGAGGAGAAGAGGAAGGATGAGAGGAAGGAGGAGGAGAGGAAGGAGGAGGAGGAGGAGAGGGAGGAGGAGGAGGAGGAGGAGGAAGGAGGAGGAGGAGGATGGAGGGGAGAGGTAGGAGGAGGAGGAGAAGGAGGATGAGGAGGAGGAAGGAGGAGGGAGGAGGAGGAGGAGAAGGAGGAGGAGGAAGGAGGAGGAGGAGAAGGAGGAGGAAGGAGGAGAAGAAGGAAGGAGGAGTGAGGAGGAGGAAGGAGAGAGAAGGAGGAGAGGAGGAGGAGGCGGAAGGAGGAGGAGGAGGAAGGAGGAGGAGGAGGAGGAGGAGGAAGGAGGAGGAGGAGGAAGAGGAGGAGAAGGAAGAAGGAAGGAAGAGAAGAAGAAGGAGGAAGAAGTTGTATGAGGAAGAAGAGGAGGAGGAGGAAGAAGGAGGAGGAGGAGGAGGAGGAGGAAGGAGGAGGAGGAGAAGAAGGAGGAGGAGGAAGGAGGAGGAGGAGGAGGAGGAGAAGGAGGAAGGAGGAGGAGGAGGAGGAGAAGGAGAGAAGGAGGAGGAGGAGGAAGGAGGAGGTGAGAAGGAGGAGAAGGAGGAGGAGGAGAGGAAGGGAGGAGGAGGAAGGAAGGAGGAGGAGGAGGAGGAGGAGGAGGAGAAGGAGGAGGAGGAGGAGGAAGGAGGAGGAGGGTGAGGAGGAGGAGGAGGAGGAAGGAGGAGGAGGAGGAGAAGAAGGAGAGGAGGAGGAAGGAGGAGGAGGAGGAGGAAGGAGGAGGAGAAGGAGGAGGAGGAGGAGGAGCAGGAGGAGGAGGAGGGGTGAGGAGGAGGAGGAGGAGGAGGAGGAGGAGGAGGAGGAGAGGAGGAGGAGGAGGAGGAGGAGGAGGAGGAGGAGGAGGAGGAGTAGGAGGAAGGAGGAGGAGGAGGAGGAGGAGGAGGAGGAGGAGGTGAAGGAGGAGGAGGGAGGAGGAGAAGGAGGAGGAGGAGGAGGAGGAGGAGGAGGAGGAGAAGGAGGAGGAGGAGGAGGAGAAGGAGGAGGAGGAGGAGGAGAAGGAGGAGGAGGAGGAGGAGAAGAAGGAGGAGGAGGAGAAGGAGGAGGAGGAGGAGGAGGAGGAGGAGGAGGAGGAGGAGGAGGAGGAGGAGGAGGGAGGAGGAGGGAGGAGGAGGAGGAGGGAGGAGGAGGGAGGAGGAGGGAGGAGGAGGGAGGAGGAGGGAGGAGGAGGGAGGAGGAGGGAGGAGGAGGAGGAGGGAGGAGGAGGAGAATACTACTACTAATAATAAGTAGTAATAAGTTGCCTTGAAGCATGAAAAACAAAGTCCACCCCTAACAGTGACATGATAAGATGAGATGACATTTGATAAGAGGTGACGTTTGATGAGCATTTGCGAGGGTGCAGTGATAACACTTGATAAGGAAAGATTAAAGGTAACATTTGTTGAGCATTGCCCCTTGCTTTGTTTTTGCTGGTACACAAACATGTCTGTCTATTTGTCTGTCAAGCTCCCCATCTATCTGTCTATCCATCTAGCTCTCTGTCTCAGAGAGAGCCACAAGACTGCGTCTTCACGTTTACTTACATCTTCAAGCAGAGTATAGCACTTTGGATTTTTGGGGTTATCCCAGGTAATTTACACTATGTATACTGGTGCTTATGTGTACCTGTGAGACAGAGATAGACAGAGACAGTTGGAAAGAGATAGACAAAGACAGAGAGACAGAGACAGAGGTAGACAGAGACAGAGGTAGACAGAGACAGATAGACAGAGACAGACATAGACAGAGACAGATAGACAAAGACAGATGAACAGAGACAGATGGAGATATAGACAGATAGACAGAGATAGACAAAGTGATGTTAACTTGGGGTTAACATCACTTTCCTCTTAAAAGGGCAGTGTTAATATGACATTACATCAGTGAATCCTTGGTGTTTGCTGCACTGTTTGCTCGAGCTGGCGCTCAGTTTAACTGGCGCTCCCACAAGGTTCTACGTGGTCCCAGATTTTTTTAATTTGGTGCATACCGAGTGTTAAGACCCATTCTATGCTGACCAGGCATCTCAGGCCAATCATGTCAAATTTGGAGGCAGGAAAATTAAAACATATACATGTATATACATTTTGGGCGCTAGCTGTATGAACTGTATATACGTTTGGACCATTTAGGGGTTAAGGCCAACAAAGGCTGGTTTGACAGATTCCAAAAGTGAAATGGCATATACTGTGTGGTAAGGCATGCCAAGACTGCAAGTTCGGACAAATGTGGGGCCGAAGAATTCGTTGATGAATTCAAGGGATATGTAGAGGCTGAAGGATTCCTCCCCCAACAAGTCATCAGTTGTGACAAAACAGGCTTCTTTTGGGAGAAAATGCCAAAGAGGACCTAGATCATGCAGGAGGAAAAGGCACTGCCAAGACACAAGCCTATGAAGGATAGGCTAACTCTTTTGTTCTGTGGTAACGCTAGTGGGGATTTCAAAGCAAATCCTTTACTGGTGTATCACTCTGAGAATCCCAGAGTGTTCAAGAAAAACAATGTCATCAAGAATAAATTGTGTGATGTGGAAGGCTAATAATAAGGCATGGGTCACGAGGCAGATTTACATTGATTGGGTCAATGAAGTGTTTGGCTCGAGTGTGAAGAAATACCTCCTGGAAAATAAATTACCACTCAAGTACCTCCTGGCAATGGACAATACTCCTTCTCATTCTCCAAACTCGGAAGACCAATTGTTGGGCATGTTTAGTTTCATCACAGTGAAGTTCTTGCCTCCTAATACCACTCCTCTCATCCAGCCCATGGACCAGCAGGTCATTTCAAACTTCAAAAAACTCAACACCAAAGCAATGATTTCACACACAAGACAGAAAAAAAGATCTAATAAGTTCATCTATTCAGCAAAAAAAGATAAATTCATAAATGAGTCTCACAAGAAAATGACAGAACCTCCTGTACAGAGTGAGAAAAATGAAACATGAGAATAATGATAAAATTCACCAGTGCTTTGTACGTGATGGACAAATTCTAGTAAGAAAAACAAATGTAGTCCGTGTGTATTATATTACAAATGAAAATGAACTAGCAGACTTCCTTCATGATGCAAACATTACAGAGTCTAACTGATATTAGAGACCAAATCTTTGTACTACATTAGTGTATGTTATTATGCCATTATTAAACTAATCCCTGTACCATCACCTCCCAGATAGTATTAACTACCTCATTATCTCATGTGTCCCACACAGTTCTTTGTGTGACTCAGTTTGTGTTATCTTCCCAGATTTCCCATTCACAATTTATTATTTGTTAATATGATACTTACTCTTTAATAATATCTGTATTACTAATTATTCCCACTTAAACCTTTGACTGTTTTGGTCGTGTATGTACATCTTACGAGCCATCGTTTTTAACGTATATATACTCATAAATTCTAGCGGCTTCAAATCAAGCAGGAGAAAGCTGGTAGGCCCATATGTGAGAGAATGGGTCTGTGTGCACCATATAAAAATAATCCTGCAGCATGCAAGACATAATGAGAAAAAAAAAACTCCGACTTTTTTTTTTTAATTAAAATGCCGAGTTTATGGTCTATTTTCGTATAGTATTTATGGTTGTATTCTCGTTTTCTTGGTCTCATTTGATAGAATGGAAAATATGTTATAGAAATAGAGGTGATTTTGATTGGTTTTGCTATGAAAAGAACCTTGAAATGGAGCTCAAAGTAGAAGAAATGTTTGATTTTTGCCGTTGTTGAGAAGTAAACAAATGATGTCATTTTCCAATAAATATCCAAGTAGCCATTCTGATATGCAGTCATGAATGGGTTGACATTATTTATAAAATTATTACAATATTGAAGTAGTCTGCATAACAGTAAATCTTCTATTTTTTGTTTGAATAAAACTTCAGAATAGAAAGCAAGAGTAATATCAGAGGGGCCTGGAGACATGATTGATGAACAAAGAAAATGTTTTTTTAGAGCCAGGAATGTCTGCATTGTTCATTCTAGACCTTATTTTGAAATTGTCATATTTTTTAATTTTTGTGAAATTGGCGAAATTGCAAATTTCTGACCACGTTATTGGGTAGTTGAAATCAGTAAATGGGCAGGTTCTTGTACTCAGTCGATAGAAAACATGGAGTTCTAAAGGAATAGCTATGAATTTGGTCAACTGGAACAATGGAATTAGCCAAAAATAGGGCTCAAAGTGGGCGAAATTGCCAATTCATAAATATCGCCCAGGTCGCTAACTTCGCGAGAGCGTAATTCCATCAGTTTTCCATCAAATTTCATTCTTTTGGTGTCATTACAATCGGGAACAGATTTTCTATAATTTCTTAAGAAAAAATGTTTTTTTTTTTTTTTTAAATTTTGCGACACCAGGAGACACCACAGGATATGGGGTTGTGACGGTCAAGGGGTTAAAGCACTGTTATAATTCTCTTATAATCTTACCAAATTTTCCCTTTACTCCCAAATTACAAATAACTAGTGTATATTCCTACTACACTACTGTGCAATTCCTTGTACCATCTCTTACTAGCTAGTAGCAACTTTCCCAAATATTTCTTTTTGTGATAATAATTGCTCAAACTTTAAGCTATTTATTTATTTTCTTATTTATTTATTTTATGTCTTTGCAAACAGTACATTGAGATTTTGTATTTACAATAGTGGGTTGCAATGCAAAGAGAGCCTGTATAATGCCTAGGCATTATGGGCCAACTTAACATTATTGGCTTACAGTCTACTTAATACTAAGGAGTATATCATAGTTGTGCAGTAGGATAGTAATTATTTCATAGTTGTACAGTAGAATATTAATTATAAATGAATCAAAATTTGTATAATACAAAGATATATTTATATTCGAAAATGCTTTTTGTGAAAACAGTGATTCAATTATATTCCTGTCAACAATGGATAAAAGGTTCAAAGTGATTGTTGAAGTTATGATGTGGGAGTACATAGGTGAGTATGTGTGTACTGAGTATTTAGCATTTAGTCTAGGGTGATTAAGTGGCTTTTGAGAAGAGTCTTAAATTGATTTTCAGACGGGTTACTTTAATATCTTCTGGTAATGAATTCCATATTTTGGGGCCCTTTATGTGCATAGAGTTTTTACAGTGTGATATGGACACAAGGTATATCAAAAAGAGCTCTGTGTTTTGTGTTGTGGTCATGTGTCCTGTTTAGGTTGGTGAGGATAAGTTTGAGTTGGGGGTTTATATTTGCGTGTATTGTTCTGTTGTAACTTGCCATGATTATGACCAGATCTACCTGGAGTTCATTACCTTTGTAACTAGTTCAGCTATCATAACTTTGGGGTCCAGTCCCTGGACCCATTATGTACCTTTGTAATCTTTTGACTACTGCCCACAGGATGGGTATGGGGTGCATAACAAAGATATTAAACTATGTAGTAAGCACACGAGTAAGTATGGATGTTCTTAATGGTGAGCAGATTCAGACTTTTGAAAATTGGTGGAGTATGCTGGTGGGAGTGGGAATTTGTTATTCTTACTGCTGCCTTTTGCTGGGTTATTAGGGGTTTTAGGTGATTGGATGTCGTTGAGCCCCACGCACAAATTCCATATGTAAGATAAGGGTATATGACTGAATGGTACAGTGCCAGGAGAGCTGATTGTGGAACGTAGTACCTTATCTTTGATAGTACGACTACAGTCTTGGAGATTTTCTTGGTGATTTGTTGTATGGGTGTCTGGAACTTATGGCTACTGTCAAGGTGGATACCTAGGAATTTTCCCTCTGTGAGTCTTGTGACTGATGATCCATTTAGCGTTATGTTAATTGGATCATTTGCAGCTTTGTTTCCAAACTGAATGAAATAGGTTTTATCAGTGTTCAGGGTAAGTTTGTTAGTCATCATCCAGGCAGATATTTTCTGTAATTCAGCATTGACTGTGTTTGCTAGTATGACTGTGTTTGGGTGGGAAAAGACATATGTAGTGTCATCTGCAAATAATATGGGTTTGAGTAGCTGTGATGCATTCGGTAGATCATTGATGTAGATGAGAAAGAGGAGTGGTCCAAGGACGCTTCCTTTTGGGATTTCTACTGTGAATGGTTGGGTGGAAGAGTTTGGATCATTTGCATACACATATTAAGTTCTGTTACTAAGGTATAACTTTAGGTAGTTGAGGGAGTGGCCTATGATACCATAGTGCATTAATTTGGAGTACAGCAGTTCATGATCAGCTGTATCGAAAGCTTTACATAAATCAATGAAAATGCCCAGCGGGACTTCTTTCTTTTCAAATGCGGTATATATTAGTTCTAGCATGTGTATGATAGCATCATTCGTGCTTTTATTATTCCTGAATCCAAACTGACAAGGATTGGTGTGACCCTAGCTATTTTGAGGATTGTTGGGAAGGTAGATGATTCAATGGATTTGTTAACCCTTTCAGGGTCCAAGGCCCAAATCTGGAGTCACGCACCAGTGTCCAAGAATTTTCAAAAAAAAAAATTGTTATTTTTTCTTATGAAATCGTAGAGAATCTTTTTGTGAAGGTAATAAAACAAAAAGTACGAAATTTGGTGGAAAATTGACGAAATTATGCTCTCGCGAATTTTGATGTGTCAGCGATATTTACGAATCGGCGATTTTGCCGACTTTGACTCCCATTTTAGGCCAATTACATTATTCCAATCAACCAAATTCTTAGCTATTTCACTAGTATTACTTCTATTCTATCGATTGAGCACAATAAATCGCCAAGTCAACTGTTTCAACTACAAAATAAAGTGATCGGAAATTGTTAATTTGGCCAATTTAACACAAAGTTCAAAATATTCCAATTTCAAAATAGGGTCCAGAATGAACAATGTAGGCATTCCTGGCACTAAACTAACATTTCCTCTGTTCATTAGTTATGTTTTGAGGCTTTACAAATAAATTCCATTTTGATTTTTTATTCACATAATGAATTTTTATTCACACCAAAAAATAGAAGATTTACTGTTATGCAATACTGTAATAATTGTATAAATATCATCACCATATTTGTGAATGTATATTAGACCCACCAGCTGACGTGTATTAGATATGTGAGGTCGTTTGTTTACTCTTGAATATCGGCAAAAATTTAACATTTCTGCTACTTTGAGCTCAGTTTCAAGCCATTTCCAGTGCTAAAACCAATCAAAATCATCTCTATTTCTGTAATATGTCTTCCATTCTATCAAATGAGACCAAGAAATCGCAAATACAACTATAAAAAACATACGAAAAAACACTGCAAAGTTGCTGTTTTAATCGAAAAATCATGATTTCATTTTTTTTCTCTCATTATACACAGTGTGCTGCAGGATCTGTTTTATGTGGTGCACACATACCACATAGATGTATTCTCTCATATCTAGGCCCAAATGTACCACTCAAAGTTTATCGGAGTGAGCTGAGCTCATGGCGTAGATCTACGGTTTGGACCCTGAACGTAAAGCCGTAGATCTACGGGACAGACCCTGAAAGGGTTAAAGAGCGTTGCAATAATTGGTGACAATACTTGAGAAGCTTTTTTGTACATAAAAGCAGGCAAGTTGTTTATGTCTCCTGCTTTGTTTTTAAGGGTGTTTATGATGAGCGTAACTTCAATGGGGTTGGTTGGAGCTAGGAATAGAGTATTTGGGTAGGTACCTATGAGGTAGTCTGATGGACGGGTGTTTGTGCTTGGTATTTTGTTTGCTAGATTTTTTCCTATGGTGGAGAAGAAAACATTAAGTCTGTTTACTGTTTCAGTAGGTGTGAGTGGGGGTTCATCTGATTTTGTTAGTTTGATTGTTTTGTTTTTGGATAACTTTTTAGTTCCAAGAATTTCAGATAGTGTTTTCCAGGTTTTTTCATATCACCTTTGATGTTATGTAATCTATTTTCATAATACAATTTTTATGGCCTTCTTATCAGGCTGGTAAGTGCTGACGAGTAACTTTTTGACTGTTCTCTAGTTATTTGACCCGTTCTATACTGTTTTTCATATTTGTGCTTTGTGTTAATGAATTTGAGGATGATTGGTGTTAGCCAGGGATTATTCAGTCTCTTTGCTGTGATCTGTTTAGTTTTTTGGGGGGGCAATGTTTGTTATAGTGGCTTTGGGCTTTTTTTGGAAATTTTTTATACATTCATTCTTATCTGTATATGTCTCAAGCTCATTTTGCCAATCGATGTTATTCATAGCTGCTATAAAGTTGTTAACTGCTGTCTCGTTATGTAGTCTGAAGGTTACTTTAGTGATGTCTTGTGGCAGTTTGCTCAGATTAGTTATGAGAAAGGTTGGGTAGTGGTCTGTAGTGTTGTCTGTGATTATGTCTGATTTTAAAAGGGATATGGTGTTTGTCCAGATGTGGTCTTTTAAGGAGATGCTTGTCTCTGTGAATCTTGTAGGTTTAGATACTGTTAGTAGCAACAGGCAGTTACTCATTGTGTTTGTGAATTCAGTTACTTGTGGGTCCTGGTCGTGTAGTATGTTTATGTTGAAATCTCTTGTTAGTAGTAGGTGGTCTTTATTCATGTGTGCATCAGTAATCATGTTTCCTAGTGATGAATGTTTGACTGTGGTACTCTGTAGATGTTTATAACTGTGAGGGGTTTTTGCAGGTCTTTTGATTTAAATTTGGCTATGATATGTTCACCATGTTCATCCCTTGTGCAAGATTTATTGATAAATTCAAGTTGATTTGAGTAGTATATAACTGTTCCTCCCCCTTGCTGGTCTGTTCTACAGTTGTGTATGGCCATGTAGCCAGGAATGGTATAGACATCTGTAATATCAGACTTAAGCCAGGTTTCTGTGAGTGTGATGATTGATATATTGGAATGAAGGGAACTGTGTCGTGCTGTGAGGTCATCATAATGTTTACTCAAGGATCTGACATTGTAGTTAAAGATGGTTATGTTATTGTTAGCACTGAGTAATGTCTTTGCTTGGTCTGCTGTGTAGTAATTACAGTTACTGTTTGATTCGTGTATTTCATTTAGTAAAAAGTTTACATCAGGATCTATGCCTGTAATCATAGGATGAGAGTGATTTTGCAAACTAGATTTTCTGAGTAAAATGATATCAGATTTATATTGAATCTACAACTAGACTTATGAATAAGACTCAGTGATTAATCTAAAACTTGTAAAAAATTGAAAGAAAAAGGGATTATTACAGAACAGATAATTCAGTTATACAATTAAGCATCTAATAGCACCTTAATTATTTTAAGAAATGTGAGTTTATGAACTACAGTAGATATTTACAGTTAAAATAAAGGAGCTAATGAATATAATAATAAAAGAATGTATTAAAACAAAATCAGTAGCACCTGAGGTAGTCAACTGCACCTGGAGTATTTTAATGAATGTAACTATATGGACAAGAGGGAAAAAAATTAAATCTCCTGAAAGTTTCTCTTTAATAGTTGTTAGAACTAGGAGTATAACAATTACTGAATAAATGGCAGTACAATGTGTTGGTATATAGAGAATTATTTCAGGAGAAATGTAAAAAGGGACTAAATTAAGTAGTGGTAAAAACAACCTTTAAATAGATTGACACTATGATATGAAATTAATCTGAGAGTAGGATTTGTCTTATAACATAAAGTTTGAGCAATTGATGTCACTAAAGAAATATTATTTGAGGTAGTTGATACTAGTTAGTGGAAGATGGTACAAGGAACTGCACTGTAGTGTAGTAGGAACATACACTAGTTTGTTATTTGTAGTTTAGGAGCAAAGGGAAAATTAGGTAAGATTATAGAGGAATTATAACAGTGCTTAAGTAGGAATAAATGGTAATACAGATATTATTAAAGAGTATCTTATTAACAAGTAATAAATTGTGAAAGGGAAATCTGGGAAGATAACACAAATTGGGTCACACAAAGAACTGTGTGGGACACATGAGATAATGAGGTAGTTAATACTATCTAGGAGGTGATAGTACAGGGATTAGTTCAATAATGGCATAATAACATACACTAATGACTTGTGAGTTCATTACCTTTGTACCTAGTTCAGCTATCAAAACTTTGGGGCCGAGTCCCTGGACCCATTATGTACCTCTGTAATCTGTAAATACCTTTGTAACTTGTCATGATTGTGACCAGACCTACCTGGAGTTCATTACCTTTGTAAATTGTGAGTTCATTACCTTTGTAAATTGTGAGTTCATTACCTCTGTAACTTGCTCAGCTATCAAAACTTTGGAGTCCAGTCCCTGGACCAATTATGTACCTCTGTAATCTTTTGACTACCACCCACAGGATGGGTATGGGGTGCATAATAAACATATTAAACTAACTAACTGCATGCAGCCAGCAGTAACAGCCTGGTTGATCAGGCTCTGATCCACCAGGTGGCCTGGTCACAGACCGAGCCGCGGGGGCGTTGACCCCCGGAACTCTCTCCAGGTAAACTCCAGGTAATGTAGCACAATGATTTGGTCACTAATATCAGTCAGACTCTGTAATGTTTGCATCATGAAGGAAGTTTGCTAGTTCATTTTCATTTGTAATATAATACACATGGACTACATTTGTTTTTCTTACTAGAATTTGTCCATCACGTACAAAGCACTGGTGAATTTTATCATTATTCTCATGTTTCATTTTTCTCACTCTGTACAGGAGGTTCTGTCATTTTCTTGTGAGACTCATTTATGTATATATCTTTTTTTTGCTTTAATAGATGAGCTTATTATATCTTTTTTTCTGTCTTGTGTGTGAAATCTGAGCATAACTTTTTCTCCCTTGGTTCCCTAGTAACCGTGATTCTTTAATTTCCGACACTGGCACATTAACCTGTAGGTGGTCGCGTATGATCTGGAGACTTGTAGCTTTGCAGTCGGTATGGGTTAATTCACTAGGAAAGAGTGGACTATTTATTATTACTGCATCGGAAGCTTATCTTGCTCTGCCTTGTCATCTTGGTAAGCAAAATAATTGTTCAGTTGGGTATCCATGTTTGTTTTCCAGTCCTTGACAGCATCTTCAATCTTCGTGTTTAGGGAAGTTGTTTGATCTGTGTGACTGGCTATTTAGTAATTTTATTTAGTAATTTTTAGCATACATACAGAGGTACAAAAAAATACAGGTAAGAGCAGCATGCCAAAGCCACTTATATGCATAGCATTACGGGCTGGCTTAAAATTAACTTAAGATTAACTAAGCGATGCTGAAATCAGTGATAAAACATTATTGTAAACAGATAACTATAAAGCACAAATGAGTATTACAAAGACAGGTCATATGGTTGCATGCATTGCTGTACATTCAGTCGAATGGAGTATTCTGTTAGGTAGTGTATTTAAAAAAATAACAAAGTTAGATTGGGTCCTAGGTTTAACATTTGTGTGATATAATTGTGAGTAACATATAGGATATACAATCTATAAGGTTCAGTTATTCAGTATTTATTTGGTTTTGAGTGAGTAAGTGATCTTTGAGAAGAGACTTGAATTTATAAACAGGTAGTGTTTCTTTTATATTTAGAGGTAATGAATTCCAGATTTTAGGGCCTTTTATGTGCATTGAGTTTTTGCATAGCATGAGATGGACACGAGGAACATCAAAGAGTGATCTGTGTCTTGTGTTATGGTCATGTGTTCTGTTGAGGTTGGCAAGGAGATGTTTGAGGGGAGGGTTAATATCAGAGTTAAGTGTTCTATGTATGTAATAGGTGCAGTAATAAGTATGGATGTTTTGTATGGTGAGTAGGTTGAGTGTTTTGAATATTGGTGGAGTGTGCTGCCTGTAGTGAGAATTTGTTATCATTCTAACTGCAGCCTTTTGTTGGGTAATTAGTGGTCTGAGATGGTTAATTGTTGTTGAGCCCCATGCACAAATTCCATAGGTGAGATAGGGGTAGATAAGAGAGTGATAAAGGGCCAGGAGGGCTGTCTGTGGAACATAGTACCGTATCTTTGATAGTATGCCTACAGTCTTGGAAATTTTCTTAGAAATTTGTTGTATATGTGTATGAAATTTGAGTCTATTATCAAGGTGGATTCCTAAGAATTTTCCCTCTGTTAGCTTTGTGATAGGTGATCTGTTTATCGTTATGTTAAGAGGTACATCTGTAGCTCTGTTACCAAACTGAATGAAGTAGGTTTTGTCAATGTTTAGTGTAAGTTTGTTAGTCCTCATCCAGGTAGATATTTTCTGTAATTCGGTGTTTACAGTATTGGCTAGCGTGACTGGGCTCGGGTGAGAGAAGACGTATGTAGTGTCATCTGCAAAAAGTGTGGGTTTGAGTAATTGCGAAGCATTTGGTAGGTCATTTATGTATAGGAGAAAGAGAAGAGGGCCAAGGACACTTCCCTGTGGGACACCAACTGTAATTGGTTGAGCGGAAGAGCTTTCCCCATTTGCGTACACATATTGGCTTCTGTTGCTGAGGTATGACTTGAGGTAGTTGAGGGAGTGCCCTCTAATACCATAGTGTGACAATTTTACGTGGAGCAAGTCATGGTCAACTGTATCAAAAGCTTTACGTAAGTCAATGAAGATCCCCAGTGGGACTTCTTTTTTCTCTATTGCAGTGTATATATGTTCTAGCATGTGTATAATAGCATCATTAGTATTTTCATTAGGCCTGAATCCAAATTGGCAGGGGTTGAGAATGTTTTGGGAGATGAGGTAGGAGTAGATTCGTTTCTGAATTAATTTTTCGAAGATTTTTGAGAGAGGGTGTAAATTGGATATTGGCCTATAGTTATTCAACTCTGTTTGGTCTCCTCCTTTATGGATCGGGGTGACCCTTGCTATTTTGAGAGCTGTAGGGAAGGTGGAGGATTCAATGGATTTGTTAGAGTGTTGCAATGATTGGTGATAGTACTTGTGACACTTTTTTGTATATAAAGGGTGGTAAGGTATTTAAATCTTCTGCCTTGTTTTTTAGTGCGTTGATAATAAGGGAGACTTCGTATGGGTTAGTCGGAGCTAGGAACAGTGTGTTCGGGTAGTTGCCAGTGAGGTAGTCATTTGGTGGGGTATCTGAGCTTGGGATTTTATTGGCAAGGTTTTGTCCTATAGTGGAGAAGAAATCATTGAGTCTGTTTGCTGTTTCTGTTGGTGGGAGTTGGGGTTCATCTGATTTTGCTAATTTTATTTCGCTATTTCGTGATATCTTTTTTGTTCCCAGAATTTCTGATAGGGTCTTCCAGGTCTTTTTTATATCACCTCGTAAGTTGGATAATCTGTTCTCATAATACAGTTTTTTTGCCCTTCTTATCAGGCTGGTTAGGATTGACGAGTAACGTTTTGTTTGGTCTCTGGTTATGTGACCCATTCTGTACTGTTTTTCATATCGGTGTTTTGTATTTATGGATTTGAGAATGCTGGGTGTTAGCCAGGGACTGTTCAGTCTCTTAGCTGTCATCTGTTTAGTTTTTTTAGGGCAGTGCTTGTTATAGAGGTACTGGGTCTTTTTTAGAAAATTATTAAAACATTCGTCAATATCTGTATAGATTTCTAGCTCAAGTGTGCCAGTCAATGTTTGTTACTGCTGTTGTGAAGTTATTAATGGCTGCCTCATTGTGAAGTCTGAAGGTGACTTTAGTAGTGTCTTGGGGTATTTTACCAAGAGTTGTTATGAGGAAAGTAGGGTAGTGGTCTGTGGTATTATCTATAATTATGCCTGATTTTAAAGGGGATATGGTGTTGGTCCAGATGTGGTCAAGTAGGGAAACACTAGTCTCCGTAACTCTTGTAGGTTTTGTTACTGTTGGTAGAAACATGCAGTTACTCATTGTGTTTGTGAATTCAGTAACGTGTGGGTCCTGGTCTTGCAGGAGATTTATATTGAAGTCACCTGAGAGTAGTAAGTGATCTTTGTTCATGCGGGAATCAGTTATCATACTTCCTAGGTTTTGACTAAATTGGCTAATGTTTGATTGTGGAACTCTGTAGATGTTTATCACTGTGAGAGGTTTTTGTAGGTATTTGGATTTGAATTTAGCTATTATATATTCCCCATGTTCATCCTTTGTGCAAGTATTAGTGATACATTCTAGTTGGTCTGAGTAGTATATAGCTGTGCCACCCCCTTGTTGGTCTGGCCTACAGTTGTGTATGGCTGTGTAACCAGGAATGGCATAGACATCTGTAGTATCAGGCTTTAGCCAGGTTTCAGTTAGTGTAATGATGGACATATTGGCATGCAAGGAATTTAGTAATGCTAGGTCATTGTAATGCTTGCTTAAAGATCTGATATTGTAGTTAAAGATAGTTATGTTGTTGTTGGCTCTGAGAAGTGCCTTTGATTGTTCTGCTGTGTAGTAATTACAGTAACTGTTTGAATCATTTAAGTCATTAAATAAGAGGTTGGTATCAGGATCAATGCTTGTAATCATAAGATTTGTAGTGAATCTATAGTTAGAATTAAGTATAAAACAAAGTAAATATTCTAAAGCTAAAAAAATAGCACCTGAATTATTTAACAAATGTAAAAATAATGAGCTAAGGTAGTTTTTTAAAGCTAAAATAAAGGAGACAATATAAAAGGGACTAAAATAATTTGTGGTGAACAAATAAAGTGATGATCAAATAATGGAGCTTGGGAATATGATAGTAGGTAGTACTTTAAAGGTAATTCTTTAAAGTTAGAATTATAATATAAAATTATAATATAAAAGGGACTAATATAAGTTGTGGTGAACAATAAAGTGGTAATCAAATAATTGCACTAAGGTCTAATATAATGACTTTTGTGGAGTCTATGTTTTGAGCTAGAATGAGCTATAGTACAACTAGATTTAATCTAATAATATAACAATACAAATTAAAAATAGCACCAGTCTCTCACTAGTAATTGCAATATGGTCTAATACAGTGGACCCCCGCATAACGATGGCATCACATAGCGATTATTTCGCATACCGCTTACTTTAATCGCAAAAATTTTGCCTCACATACCGCTTAAAAACCCGCTTACCGATTTTCGTCCGAGACGCGGCCTGAGCCACGCTCACATGTTCCGCCGGTGGCATTGTTTACCAGCCAGCCTCCGCGGTAACATCCAAGCATACAATCGGAATATTTCGTATTATTACAGTGTTTTCGGTGCTTTTTCTGGAAAATAAGTGACCATGGGCCCCAAGAAAGCTTCTAGTGCCAACCCTACAGCAATAAGGGTGAGAATTACAATAGAGATGAAGAAAAAGATCATTGATAAGTATGAAAGTGGAGTGCATGTCTCCGAGCTGGCCAGGTTGTATAATAAACCCCAATCAACCTTCGCTACTATTGGTGGTACAGCTGCTGCTGCTGCTGCACTGTCAGCTGCTGCTGCTGCTGTAGCACCGTTGTTGGTGTGGCTTATTGAGAATACCAAGAAACAATTAACCCCAGAGGATTTGCCACCCAGGATAACCCAAAAAAGTCAGTGTCATCGAAGACTGTCTAACTTATTTCCATTGGGGTCCTTAATCTTGTCTCCCAGGATGCAACCCACACAAGTCGACTAACACCCAGGTGAACAGGGAAAAATGCCTGGAACTAGTGCTCATATTGGTGAATTTAAAGCCAGCAAAGGTTGGTTTGAGAGATTTAAGAATCGTAGTGGCATACACAGTGTGATAAGGCCTGTTCTGGAAGAAAATGCCAAACAGGACCTACAGTACTCAGGAGGAAAAGGCACTCCCAGGACACAGTGTCTCATCAGTCATTGCTGCATCTTCAATAAAGGTAAGTGTCATTTATTCTTCATTTAGTAGACTAGTACATGCACAATATATACTGTGCATGTACTACTCTACTATTGTGCATGTATCCTTCTCTTTGTGTGTGGGAAAATTTATATTTCATGTGGTAAAATTTTTTTTTTCATACTTTTGGGTGTCTTGCACGGATTAATTTTATTTCCATTATTTCTTATGGGGAAAATTCATTCACATAACGATTATTTCGCATAACAATTACCCCTCTTGCACGGATTAAAATCGTTAACCGGGGGTCCACTGTATAATGAATTTGGTATTGACTATAGTACAACTGAGTTTAATCTAATAATATAAAAAAGGCACAAGACTCTCAATTGTAATTGCACTAAGGTGTTATATAAGTTGTTTACAAGAATTAGAGTATAACTAGATTTAAATTGACAAGATAAAATATACAGCGTGACAGTGTCAGCGTGCCTCGTTGTGCTCCGGGTTTTCTCGTGTTTTCACGGTCGCTCTTACGTGCTAGAACTTTAATTTGTGCCATCAATCCTATACGATACATCCCTCTAGCGCCTGGAACCAATCTTGGGCAGAAAACATTATATACTGAGTCAAAAAAGGAGAATTAGTGTGCACTACCTAGCAGAGTTTACTGCCAGAGGGGAATCATAGGCCTGTGTCCCGTGTGAAAAAATAATAATAATTGAACTTTGTGTCAGAGGAAAGAAAGTCTCCCTGAAAACATTGAGTATACATAGTGTATAGTGTATACTACAGTGGCTCCCTAGTATATTGCTGATAAAGGCTAAAGTGTCATTTGAAAACAGGTGAATTTGTAAATGAAGTGATAAGCCTATAGAGTCAGGTGCCAGAAGTCGCCAGAAACTTACCAAAGTGGTCAGCTGTTTTAATAATCTTCCTGGCCTGCTAGTGTACTCGCATATAATCTAGTGATACCAGTGAATAGCAGAATACAGTGTTGTAGTAGCAACTAACCAGTATTATAATGGTACTTAGTGGAGTGGAGTGACTTTCATTAGTTTCTTTTTTCTTGAAATACCAGACATATACTGTGAATTTCATATAACCTGTAGTTACCAGCGGTCGCAATATACACAACGAGAAGCAATTATTACTCCAGAAAAAGCGTCCTTCCTCCAAAATTTGCACCAGTCAACTATAGTGATAATATAGCATTTATTGTGGTGGAGACGGAAAAAAAAATAGAAAAGCTAGATACAGCGATTGATAAACAAGGGTTGAGGTCGACCGTTCGTCATTGTAGGAGTTGCCAGCAGTCACCGGCTCTTCAACACTCAAGTTATACTTTTGTATCAATCAAATCACATATTACTCGGGTAGATAATTTCCAGTAGATCCTTCATGTATTAGCTCAAATCACCGACCAGTATGGTTTAAATAAGTGACCCACTGATCAGATCAGATCGACTGGTCCGAACCCTTGACTGGTCTGAACCCTTGACTGGTCCGAACCCTTGACTGGTCCGAACCCTTGACTGGTCCGAACCCTGGACTGGTTTCAAACGGTTTCGTTGGACAATAAAGCAGACTGTAAACAGATGGGGTTGTAGGCGCCCTTATAAACACAAACATTAAAAATATGTCAGGAATGTGCACGGTAAGCTGTCCAATATACAAAAACAGTTAGAAACAGAAATACAAATAGCTAGAGCTTCATTTAAGGAGGTTATTAATAGAATATTCAAGAGGTTGCTAGTAGAATTGCAGTAAATCAACCATTCAAATCATTATGAAGCTGTGTGTAGTCTGTGGTCAGTCAAACAAACGGGCTTCCACATGCATAAATTGTCATTTTTGTGGAAATTGGTGTCACGCCCCTTGTGCAGATATCCAAGAACTAGCTACAAGCAGTATTAAAACAGGGAAGTGTTTTTGGGTATGCCCAAATGAGATAAATGTGTGGACTAAAATCACAAGGGTATTAAAAGAGGTCAACATCAAAGCTGCTTTCATAGAAAACCTGGAAGCTTTCTACAACAGATGGGAACATAAAAAGTCTGGGCTGAATGGTACTGCCCTTGATACTGGCCATGTAGTCAGAAACTGTAAGGCTGGAGATGATGTCCTGGTAGTCAGTAAATGTGGGGCTGATAGTGCTGTCCTGGGAGACAGTAATGATGAAGTTGGAGGTGCTGTCCTGGGAGACAGTAATGGTGAAGCTGGAGGTGCTGTCCTGGGAGACAGTAATGGTGAAGCTGGAGATGCTGTCCTGGGAGACAGTAATGGTGAAGCTGGAGATTTTGTCCAGGTAGTCGGGAATTATACGCAGGAAGGAATACATATAAATGACCTCATAGGGGACAGGAGCCATAGTAGGGAAACAAGTGTAGTCAAAGATAAGATAGAACCAATATTGCAAACTAGAAATACCGCAGGAAATATCAAACAAGAGGACTCCACTAGCAATAGTGAGGATATATTACCAAAAACAACTGGTGGGAGCTCCATTGTTGGTGCTAGGGAGGATAGAAGTAAGACAGGGAAACATGCACCAACAGGGAATACAGTCACAGAAACCCAAGGCAAACGGAAACCAAGCCTGTGCACATACTATGCACTCGGTATCTGCTGGCATGGGAAATCTGGAAAAACAGATGGGACGTGCAACTATGACCACCCTAGAAAATGCCATGCCCATATGACAACAGGAAAATGCAAACTCCCTTCCTGTAAGCTTTTTCACCCTGAACTGTGTACCTCTTCAGTACAGGAAAGACTGTGCTATAACTTAAATTGCCAGGCATACCATCTAAAGGGGACAAAAAGATACAAAACATCCAGGCCATGGGAAAACCTGGGTAGCCACAGCCACTCAAGAGGGAGAGGTTTTTTAGTGCCAGGAAGGAAAAAAAACTGGCAGGAAATGGCAGAAATCGTACACCAAATCCAGTCATTCCTGGAGTGGAACCACAGTCGATGGCCTCCACTCCAAACCAACAGATACAGATACTAATGCCGGAAAAAAAATCCCCCCCCAGTGCCAACAATACCACCAGTCCGATAACATTCTTCTTTGCAAATATACAGGGTCTAAAGCCAGCAACAAACAACAAAATACCTTTCATCCGTGGACTGCTTGCAGAGGCAAAGGCAATGTTCGCGGCTTTCACTGAGACCCACATAAAGGATCACTTGGACAACGAAATATGGATCCCAGGTTACAACCTATACAGATGTGACAGAGTGAACAGGCAAAAGGGGGGGTTGGCCTGTACATTGCAGAGTCACTTGTTTGCACAGAACTGCTAAATGCCTCAAATGATGTAGTGGAAGTTTTAGCAGTAAAGGTCGAGAACCAAAACCTAGTCATTGTGGTAGTCTACAAGCCTCCGGATGCAACATCCCAGCAATTCCAGGAACAGCTGTTAAAAATTGACCACTGTCTGGAAAATCTTCCAGCTCCTGCACCCAACATCTTGCTCCTGGGGGATTTCAACTTAAGGCACCTAAAATGGAGGAATATAGCAAATAA
This sequence comes from Cherax quadricarinatus, assembly GCF_038502225.1. Lineage (NCBI taxonomy): Eukaryota > Metazoa > Arthropoda > Malacostraca > Decapoda > Parastacidae > Cherax > Cherax quadricarinatus. The sequence goes on along the minus strand of NC_091311.1, from coordinate 3,264,103 downwards.
TATTGTTGCAGTAATAACACCAGGAGGCAGCTCTGATGAAAACTCACACTCACGCGAGCTTTTAAATCTCTGCACAAAATTCAATTTAAACCAGCAAATAATAGAGCCTACTAGACTGGAGAATACACTAGACCTCATCTTCACTAACAATGATGATCTGATAAGAAATGTCACCATATCAAAAACAATATACTCAGATCACAACATAATTGAGGTTCAGACATGTATGCGCGGAGCCCCAGAGCGACATAATAAGATTAGTCACGAGGGAGCATTCACCAAATTCAACTTCGATAACAAAAACATAAAGTGGGACCAAGTAAACCAAGTCCTAACCGATATAAGCTGGGAAGATATACTAAGCAACACAGACCCCAACTTATGCCTAGAACAGATTAACTCGGTGGCACTCGACGTATGCACAAGGCTTATTCCTCTAAGAAAAAGGAGGAGTAGATGTAAAATAGAAAGAGACAGGCGCTCCCTTTACAGGCGACGGAAAAAAATAACAGAGCGGCTAAAAGAGGTCAATATATCTGAAATGCGTAGGGAGACACTGGTCAGAGAAATAGCAAGCATCGAACTTAAGCTAAAAGAATCCTATAGGAGTCAGGAATCGCGGGAAGAACTAAAAGCCATAAATGAAATCGAAAGAAACCCAAAGTATTTCTTCTCCTATGCCAAATCAAAATCGAGAACAACGTCCAGTATTGGGCCCCTACTTAAACAAGATGGGTCCTACACAGATGACAGCAAGGAAATGAGTGAGCTACTCAAGTCCCAATATGACTCAGTTTATAGCAAGCCGCTAACCAGACTGAGAGTCGAAGATGAAAATGAATTTTTTATGAGCCACAAAATTTGATTAACACAAGCCTATCCGATGTTATCCTGACGCCAAATGACTTCGAACAGGCGATAAATGACATGCCCATGCACTCTGCCCCAGGGCCAGACTCATGGAACTCTGTGTTCATCAAGAACTGCAAGAAGCCCCTATCACGAGCCTTTTCCATCCTATGGAGAGGGAGCATGGACACTGGGGTCGTCCCACAGTTACTAAAAACAACAGACATAGCCCCACTCCACAAAGGGGCCAGTAAAGCAACAGCAAAGAACTACAGACCAATAGCACTAACATCCCATATCATAAAAATCTTTGAAAGGGTCCTAAGAAGCAAGATCACCACCCATCTAGAAACCCATCAGTTACACAACCCAGGGCAACATGGGTTTAGAACAGGTCGCTCCTGTCTGTCTCAACTATTGGATCACTACGACAAGGTCCTAAATGCACTAGAAGACAAAAAGAATGCAGATGTAATATATACAGACTTTGCAAAAGCCTTCGACAAGTGTGACCATGGCGTAATAGCGCACAAAATGCGTGCTAAAGGAATAACAGGAAAAGTCGGTCGATGGATCTATAATTTCCTCACTAACAGAACACAGAGAGTAGTCGTCAACAGAGTAAAGTCCGAGACAGCTACGGTGAAAAGCTCTGTTCCACAAGGCACAGTACTCGCTCCCATCTTGTTCCTCATCCTCATATCCGACATAGACAAGGATGTCAGCCACAGCACCGTGTCTTCCTTTGCAGATGACACCCGAATCTGCATGACAGTGTCTTCCATTGCAGACACTGCAAAGCTCCAGGCGGACGTCAACCAAATCTTTCAGTGGGCTGCAGAAAACAATATGAAGTTCAACGATGAGAAATTTCAATTACTCAGATATGGTAAACATGAGGAAATTAAATCTTCATCAGAGTACAAAACAAATTCTGGCCACAAAATAGAGCGAAACACCAACGTCAAAGACCTGGGAGTGATCATGTCGGAGGATCTCACCTTCAAGGACCATAACATTGTATCAATCGCATCTGCTCGAAAACTGACAGGATGGATAATGAGAACCTTCAAAACTAGGGAGGCCAAGCCCATGATGGCACTCTTCAGGTCACTTGTTCTATCTAGGCTGGAGTATTGCTGCACACTAACAGCACCTTTCAAGGTAGGTGAAATTGCCGACCTAGAAAATGTACAGAGAACATTCACGGCGCGCATAACGGAGATAAAACACCTCAATTACTGGGAGCGCTTGAGGTTCCTAAACCTGTATTCCCTGGAACGCAGGAGGGAGAGATACATGATTATATGCACCTGGAAAATCCTAGAGGGACTAGTACCGAACTTGCACACGAAAATCACTCACTACGAAAGCAAAAGACTTGGCAGACGATGCACCATCCCCCCAATGAAAAGCAGGGGTGTCACTAGCACGTTAAGAGACCATACAATAAGTGTCAGGGGCCCGAGACTGCTCAACTGCCTCCCAGCACACATAAGGGGGATTACCAACAGACCCCTGGCAGTCTTCAAGCTGGCACTGGACAAGCACCTAAAGTCAGTTCCTGATCAGCCGGGCTGTGGCTCGTACATTGGTTTGTGTGCAGCCAGCAGCAACAGCCTGGTTGATCAGGCTCTGATCCACCAGGAGGCCTGGTCACAGACCGGCCCGCGGGGGCGTTGACCCCCGGAACTCTCTCCAGGTAAACTCCAGGTAAGTTAAGGTAGCAAAAGAATAAAAAAAAGTAGAAAAAAAGAATATATGAGGTAGTTGGTACTAGTTAGCAGAAGATAGTTAAGGGCCTTGAACAATAATATAATTGAAATATACACTAATTGCACACACAATATAGTCACTAAGATATGGAAACAATCTTAGAATAGGACTTATAATATAAACTTGTAATATAAAAATACAAATTGAAATGGTACTTGCAATTGCACTAGAGTCTGGTATAGGTTGTTGACAAGATCAAGAGTGTAACTAGATTTAAATTGACAAAATAAAATTCACAATTAAAGTACCAAAAGAATAATAGTAAAAAATAACAATGGTAATGTCTTGGTTATAATATGATAGTAAGATGGTAGACAGGTACACAGGTACACAGGTACACAGGTACACAGGTACACAGGTACAGAGGCACACAGGTACACAGGTACAAAGGATAATATAAAGGTTGGAGTTGAATATACCATCTTGAAAATTTGGCAACAAAATGTTATGGGAAGTATAAAATAATGATTAATGTACAAAAGTAAAATTGACTGATAGTAAATATGCTGTTTAATAAAATTTTAGTAAGTAATAATGATTACAAAAAAGTGAAAAAGTAATGTTTATTTCATTCAATATTGCACTGGTAGTTATACTTGAGGTTATATGGCAGTACAAGGTAATTAAGAGTATTCTAAGATAGTAAATGTGGTATAAAACAGGTAAAGGTAATTAGACAAGTAATGGTTATTAAATGTCAAAAATGTTAAGAGTAAATTGAAATTATAGTAAAAATGATAATTATTAATTTTAGTAAGTAATATCAATTGATAGTATTTAAAAAAATATGAGGTAGTAATATGGACAGAGAAAGTATCAATTCAGCTAATGTTTAAGCAAACAATAGTAAATAAGAAAATTACATAAGGTGACTTATGCTTACTAGTAAAATCACAAAATGAGGTAGTTGATTATTTAATTACTAAGAGATTGTAAAATGAAATTTGAATAATAATGGAGCAAAACATGACTGATTGGAGGGTCTTGCCAAAATCAGTCACGCCAGTTGATGTTAGTTGTTGTTCAAGGCTGTTGATCTTATTCTCAAGGTGAAGTAACTTTGATTCATGGTTTGTTATTGTTGCATGGAGAGACTTATTTTCAGCACAAAGATTTAAGTTATCCGCCGTTAGGGTGGTGATGTAGTTCTTTAGAGTGTCAGGATCATTAGTCATACCTGGGAGCATATCAGATGGGTTAAATCCTATGAAGGTAGTAGAGGTAGAGAGGGAGTCAGTCACGGTTGTTGTTGTTGTAGTTGAGTCGCCTGGGTTGGTGGGCGAGGGGAAGTCGGCCATGTTTGTTGTTGTTGATGTGTCTCTCTGGGTGGTGAGGGGGGTGGATGGGGCACCGGCATCCTGCTGGGTCATCTTATGGAATAGTCGGTTTCTAGGTGCTGCCTTGCTGTTCTTAGTGCTGTTTCTTCTATGAGTTGGTCTCATAGTAGTACAGGAGTTGCTGTGGTTGGTTGAAGAAACTGAATTAGTTAAGAGCTTTGAGTTGGTAGTTGTCTGGCAGCGGGGCTGTGCTTGGAGTTTGAGGGGCAGCCTTCACTTCAATCAGTAATTTTTCGGTTTGTAGGTATCGCTGTTGTTTGTCTTGGGTCATACTGGGTTCTACGTATGTTCGTGCAGTTATGATTGCAATTAGGCCATCACAGAAGCATTGACGGGCACTGCAGGTGATAAAAATGACAGAGCTTGCTGCCTCTGCTGCCTAGTAGAGTGACGGAATGAAAACAACATGGCATCGAAAATCGTCTGACCCGAAAATGCTGTATAGCCACATTAGGAGGAAGACAACAGTCAAAGACCAGGTAATCAGGCTGAGGGAAGAAAGTGGGGAGCTCACAAGAAATGATCAAGAGGTATGTGAGGAACTCATCATGAGATTTCAGGAAGTATTTACAGTGGAGGCTGAAGGGACACTGGGAAGACAAAAAAGTAGGGTATATCAAAAAAGGGATATACCAACAAGTGTTGGATGAATTACACACATCTGAGGAGAAGGTGAAGAAGCTGATAAGTGCTCCCTTATTTAGAATATTGCTCAGTGCTGACGGCCCCATTCAAAGCATGAGAAATATCAAAACTGGAACAAATACAGTAAACATTTTTGGCTCACACTGAGCCAGTAAAGTACCTAAATTACTGGGAACGCCTTCAAGTCATGAACATGTACTCATTGGAGCAGAGGAGAGAGAGATACATGATAATATATACCTAGAAAGTACTTGAGGGCCTGGTCTCAAATCTGCACACTGCCATAACAGCATACTGGAGTGAGAAATATGGGAGGAAGTGCAAAATAAACCCAATGATGAGCAGGGGTGCGGTGGGGACAATTAGGGAACACTGTGTCAACATCTGGGGTCCCAGTCTATTCAACATCTTACCAGAGGATATCAGAAACACTGCTGGAACAAGTGTAGAAGCCTTCAAGAGGAAACTGGACAAGTATCTTCACCAGGTGCAAGATCAACCAGGCTGTGATGGATATGTGGGGCAGTGGGCCTCCAGCAGCAACAGCCTGGTTGACCAGGCAAGCACCAGATTAGCCTGGCCCACAGCCAGGCTCTGAGAGTAGTGAAACTCTCGAAACTCTTCAAAGGTATATCAAAGGTACCTGCCTATCTGCTTCTCTACCTACCTATATGCCTCCCTCCCTACCTACCTATATGCCTGCCTCCCTACCTACCTTTCTGTCTCCCTCCCTACCAACCTTTCTCCCTCCCTGTCTGCCTCCTCCCTGCCTGCTTGTCTGCCTCCTCCCTGCCTTCCTGTCTGCCTCCCTCCCTACCTGCCTATATGCCTCCCTCCCTACCTACCTTTCTGTCTCCCTCCCTGTCTGCCTCCTCCCTCCCTGCCTGCCTGCTGCCTTCCTTCCTGCCTGCCTGTCTGCCTCCCTACCTACCTTTCTGTCTCCCTGTCTGCCTCCTCCCTGCCTGCCTCCCTCCCTCCCTACATGCCTGTCTGCCTCCTCTGTCTGCCTCCTCCCTACCTACCTGATTGTCTGCCCTCCTCCCTGTCTGCCTCCTACCTGCCTGTCTGCCCTCCTCCCTGTCTGCCTCCTACATGCCTGTCTGCCTCCTCTCTACCTGTCTGTCTGCCTCCCTCTCTGCCTGCCTGTCTGCCTCCCTACCTGCCTGTCTGTCTCCCTCCCTGTCTGCCTCCTCACTACCTACCTGTCTGCCTCCCTCCCTACCTGCCTGTCTGCCTCCCTCCTTGTCTGCCTCCTCCCTACCTTAGGTGGCCTGGTGGCTAAAGCTCCCGCTTCACACATGGAGGGCCCGGGTTCGATTCCCAGCGGGTGGAAACATTTTGACACGTTTCCTTACACCTGTTGTCCTGTTCACCTAGCAGCAAATAGGTACCTGGGTGTTAGTCGACTGGTGTGGGTTGCATCCTTGGGGACAAGATTGAGGACCCCAATGGAAATAAGTTAGACAGTACTCGATGACGCACTGACTTTCTTGGGTTATCCTGGGTGGCTAACCCTTCGGGGTTAAAAATCCGAGCGAAATCTTATCTTATCTTATCTTACCTGTCTGCCTCCCTCCCTACCTACCTGTGTGCCTCCCTCCCTACCTGCCTGTCTGTCTCCCTCCCTGTTTGTCTTCTCCCTACCTGTCTGTCTACCTCCTCCCTACCTGCCTGTCTGCCTCCCTCCCTACCTGTCTGTCTGCCTCCTCCCTACCTGCCTGTCTGCCTCCTCCCTACCTGCCTGTCTGCCTCCCTCCCTACCTGCCTGTCTGCCTCCTCCCTACCTGCCTGTCTGCCTCCCTCCCTTCCTGCCTGTCTGCCTCCACCCTACCTGCCTGGCTGCCTCCTCCCTACCTGCCTGTCTGCCTCCCTACCTGCCTGTCTGCCTCCCTCCCTCCCTACCTGCCTGTCTGCCTCCCTCCCTCCCTACCTGCCTGTCTGCCTCCTCCCTACCTGCCTGTCTGCCTCCCTCCCTACCTGCCTGTCTGCCTCCCTCCCTACCTGCCTGTCTGCCTCCCTCCCTACCTGCCTGTCTGCCTCCCTCCCTCCCTACCTGCCTGTCTGCCTCCTCCCTACCTGCCTGTCTGCCTCCCTCCCTACCTGCCTGTCTGCCTCCCTCCCTACCTGCCTGTCTGCCTCCCTCCCTACCTGCCTGTCTGCCTCCCTCCCTACCTGCCTGTCTGCCTCCTCCCTACCTGCCTGTCTGCCTCCCTCCCTACCTGCCTGTCTGCCTCCCTCCCTATCTGCCTTTCTGCCTCCTCCCTACCTGCCTGTCTGCCTCCCTCCCTACCTGCCTGTCTGCCTCCCTCCCTACCTGCCTGTCTGCCTCCCTCCCTACCTGCCTGTCTGCCTCCCTCCCTACCTGCCTGTCTGCCTCCCTCCCTACCGGTCTGACTGCCCCCTCCCTACCTGCCTGTCTGCCTCCTCCCTACCTGCCTGTCTGCCTCCTCCCTACCTGCCTGTCTGCCTCCCTCCCTACCTGCCTGTCTGCCTCCCTCCCTACCTGCCTGTCTGCCTCCCTCCCTACCTGCCTGTCTGCCTCCCTCCCTACCTGCCTGTCTGCCTCCCTCCCTACCTGCCTGTCTGCCTCCTCCCTACCTGCCTGTCTGCCTCCCTCCCTACCTGCCTGTCTGCCTCCCTCCCTACCTGCCTGTCTGCCTCCCTCCCTACCTGCCTGTCTGCCTCCCTCCCTACCTGCCTGTCTGCCTCCTCCCTACCTGCCTGTCTGCCTCCCTCCCTACCTGCCTGTCTGCCTCCCTCCCTACCTGCCTGTCTGCCTCCCTCCCTACCTGCCTGTCTGCCTCCCTCCCTACCTGCCTGTCTGCCTCCCTCCCTACATGATAATATTTTTATTTCTACAAGTACATGTACAAGGTACACAGGTACATATACAAGGTACACAGGTACATGTACAAGGTACACTGGCCTGGCTGACATCAGTGAGACTTGTTATGCAGAACATTTCAGGTAAATTAAATCAATTTTGTCCCAGGGTGCGACCCACACCATTCAACTAACACCCAGGTACCCACTTTACTGATACATGTATTAATAATATAATTATGGAAAATTTTATAGGGGGTTACCTGTATGTACCTCAACATTACATGCATAGGAGTAATCTTATTGGGAGACAACAACCATATTGTTTACCGTAGTCACCCCGTGTAGACATGTGAGAAAACTTAACCACCTCTGGTCACTGCAGGTGGGCCTTCGACTTCACAATCTTATCCATATCTATCCGAGACCAGTATAAATTGGATAGCACCCACAAGTACGGCGCTACTAATTAATTGTGGACTGTATAGATTATATTAGTTTAACTGAATGAAGGGGGGGGGGGTAGGTTACACATGGATATAATTCCACCACTTACCACTGGGTGGCCCGGTGGCCTGGTGGCTAAAGCTCCCGCTTCACACACGGAGGGCCCGGGTTCAATTCCCGGCGGGTGGAAACATTTCGACACGTTTCCTTACACCTGTTGTCCTGTTCACCTAGCAGCAAATAGGTACCTGGGTGTTAGTCGACTGGTGTGGGTTGCATCCTGGGGGACAAGATTAAGGACCCCAATGGAAATAAGTTAGACAGTCCTCGATGACACACTGACTTTCTTGGGTTATCCTGGGTGGCTAACCCTCCAGGGTTAAAAATCCGAACGAAATCTTATCTTACCAGATATTCTCTGGTGGTCACTTGATGCAGCTGGATCACCCACAACATACCTAACTGGCCAGTATCAGTCTGCTATAACTAGAAGGGTTACTTAACTGTGGGTGATTGATGCTCCTTATTTCCTCCATTCACCATCTCATTTCGATGTCCTGCTACACAGACACAATTCTTATTCCAGCAGGACAAGGTATCCGTTGGTTTGTCCCGGTTTAGAAGTCGTGACTCCATAAAAACTTCACTATCCTCGGGACAGGAACCACGAGGTCTACATGTGTTCACTCGGAGCAAGGCGACTTATTTCACTTCACACATTCTCTTAACTTAGTGTTATTATCACTGATTACATTACAATTCACAAGACAATTTAATGTCTCATCATTATTATGCCCATTAGAGGTCACTCCCTTAAGATCTGAGACCGATGAGTGATTAAATCACTGGTATTTTCCCCTGGACGCACTCCACTGCGTCGCACCAGTCACCACCGGTCCTACCATTATTCACTAATTTTACCACTTTATTACTGTGGTCCCGTAAATCATGTTCACTCTTCACCAGGAACAGTTATGACACTTCCTATTATAAAGTGAAGCCTGTATTAATCCTTAGGCCGCCGTGAACGCCAATTTCCTGATCCCATGCTTTCCCAGCCTCTTAACTCCATTCCAAACACTCCCGCTCCTTGATGCCCCGTCTCGACCTCTCCCTGCCCATCAGCGCAGGCGCAGAGCTTCCCTGTTGGTTCTACTCCATTTTCAAATACATTTTTGACCCATGTCGACACATTAAACACGTATTAGGCACTATAGCTTCGGAAGATTAAAATATTTTCCACAATAATAATATCTTTTATTTACTACAAGTACATATACAGTCCTAGCTGACATCAATGACATACTACTATATAGAAAGCTGCTTGTTATGCTGAGCATTTTGGGCAAATTAGGTCAGTTTTGTCCCAGGATGCGACCCACACCAGTCCACTAACACTCAGGTACCCATTTTAAACTGATGAGTGAACAGGGACAGGGACAGCAGGTGTCTTATGGAAACATGCCCTAATGTTTTCCAGCTGTACCGGAGGAGATTCAAACCTCGGACCTCAGTGTGTGAGCTAAGTTTTATGGAAACACGTCCTAATGTTTTCTAGCGTTACTGGGGATCGACGCCCCAGACCTCAGTGTGTGAGCATTCTGCCAGCCTGTCTCCTTGCATCCCTATCTGTCTGCCTGCCTAACTCCCTCCATGCCTGCCCCCCTTCCTCCCTGCCTGCCTCCTCTGCCCTGCCTTGCCCGTCCCTTTCCTTCCCTGCCTTGCTGTACCCTGTCACTTTGCTTGGGCATGAGAACAGTCGAAAAGTTACTCGTCAGCACTTACCAGCCTGATAAGAAGGTCAAAAAAATTGTATTATGAAAATAGATTACATAACATCAAAGGTGATATGAAAAAAACCTGGAAAACTCTATCTGAAATTCTTGGAACTAAAAAGTTATCCAAAAACAAAACAAACTAACAAAATCAGATGAACCCCCTCTCTCACCTACTGAAACAGTAAACAGACTTAATGTTTTCTTCTCCACCATAGGAAAAAATCTAGCATAAACAAAATACCAAGCACAAACACCCGTCCATCAGACTACCTCATAGGTACCTACCCAAATACGCAATTCCTAGCTCCAACCAACCCCATTGAAGTTACACTCATCATAAACACCCTTAAAAACAAGGCAGGAGACATAAACAGCTTGCCTGCTTTTATGTACAAAAAAGCTTCTCAAGTGTTGTCACCAATTATTGCAACGCTCTTTAACAAATCCATTGAATCATCTACCTTCCCAACAATCCTCAAAATAGCGAGGGTCACTCCGATCCACAAAGGAGGTGACCACGCTGACTTGAATAACTATACACCAATATCTAACTTACCACTGCTCTCTAAAATCTTTGAAAAATTAATTCATAGACGGATCTATTCCTACCTCGTTTCACACAGCATATTAAACCCTTGTCAGTTTGAATTCAGGAATAATAAAAGCACAAATGATGCTATCATACACATGCTAGAACTAATATATACCGCACTTGAAAAGAAGTCCCGCTATGCATTTTCATTGATTTACGTAAAGCTTTCGATACAGTCGACCATGAACTGTTGTACTCCAAATTAATGCACTATGGTATCAGAGGTCACTCCCTCAACTACCTAAAGTCATACCTTAGTAACAGAACTCAATATGTGTATGCAAATTATGCAAATTCTTCCACCCAACCAGTCACAGTAGGAGTACCACAATGAAGCGTCCTTGGACCACTCCTCTTTCTCATCTACATCAGTGATCTACCGAATGCATCACAGCTACTCAAACCCATATTATTTGCAGATGACACTACATATGTCTTTTCCCACCCAAACACAGTCATACTAGCAAACACAATCAATGCTGAATTACAGAAAATATCTGCCTGGATGATGACTAATAAACTTACCCTGAGCACTGATAAAACCTATTTCATTCAGTTTGGAAACAAAGCTGCAAATGATCCAATTAACATAACGCTAAATGGATCATCAGTCACAAGACTCACAGAGGGAAAATTCCTAGGTATCCACCTTGACAGTAGCCATAAGTTCCGGACACATTCTAGAAATCACCAAGAAAATCTCCAGGACTGTAGGCATACTATCAAAGATAAGGTACTATGTTCCACAATCAACTCTCCTGGCACTGTACCATTCACTCATATATCCTTACCTTACATATGGAATTTGTGCATGGGGATCAACAACATCCAATCACCTAAAACCCATAATAACCCAGCAAAAGGCAGCAGTAAGAATGATAACAAATTCCCACTCCCGCCAGCATACTCCACCAATTTTCAAAAGTCTGAATCTGCTCACCATTAAGAACATCCATACTTATTCATGTGCCTACTACATACACAGAACAATACACGCAAATATAAATCCCCCACTCAAACTTCTCACCAACCTAAACAGGACACATGACCACAACACAAGACACAGATTTCTTTGTGATATACCTCGTGTCCATATCACACTGTGTAAAAATTCTATGCACATAAAGGGCCCCAAAATATGGAATTCATTACCAGAAGATATCAAAGTAACCCAGTCTGAAAATCAATTTAAGACTCTTCTCAAAAGCCACTTAATCACACTAGACTAAATGCTAAATACTCAGTACACATTTACTCACCTATGTACTCCCACATCATAACTTCAACAATCACATTGAATCTTATATCCATTGTTGACAGGAATATAATTGAATCATTGTTTTCACAAAAGCATTTTCGAATATAAATATATCTTTGTATTATACAAATTTTGATTCATTTATAATTAATATTCTACTGTACAACTATGAAATAATTACTATCCTACTGCACAACTATGATATACTCCTTAGTATTAAGTAGACTGTAAGCCAATAATGTTAAGTTGGCCCATAATGCCTAGGCATGATAGAGGCTCTCTTTGTATTGGAACCCACTATTGTAAATACAAAATCTCAATGTACTGTTTGCAAAGACATAAAATAAATAAATAAATAAATTTGGAGCAGTATTTGCTGCAGTATTTGCTGCTGTATTTGCTGCAGTATTTGCTGTAGTATTTGCTGCAGCATTTGCAGTAGTATTTGCACAAGTATTTGCTGGCAAACCTAAGACAATTTCCAGTAAATATAATATAATATAAATATAATATAAATATATATGATATAATCCTTAGTGTTAAGTAGACTGTAAGCCAATAATGTTAAGTTGGCCCATAATGCCTGGCATGATAGAGGCTCTCTTTGTATTGGAACCCACTATTGTAAATACAAAATCTCAATGTACTGTTTGCAAAGACATAAAATAAATAAATAAATAAATATAGTATACATTTCTTACATACTCCTGTAATCTGTTTGTTGTTTATATACCTTTAATGTCCTCTATACATACATAGTGTTCATTGTTGTTGTAGTCTTAAGTTATTCTTAAGCTTGTCAGAAATACTCTGCATGACCGTCGTCTGTCTGCACGACTATGGTATGTCTGCATGACTATGGTATGTCTGCATGACTATGGTATGTCTGCACGACTATGGTATGTCTGCATGACTATGGTATGTCTGCATGACTATGGTATGTCTGCATGACTATGGTATGTCTGCATGACTATGGTATGTCTGCACGACTATGGTATGTCTGCATGACTATGGTATGTCTGCATGACTATGGTATGTCTGCATGACTATGGCATGTCTGCATGACTATGGTCTGTCTGCACGACTATGGTATGTCTGCATGACTATGGCATGTCTGCATGACTATGGTATGTCTGCATGACTATGGCATGTCTGCATGACTATGGCATGTCTGCATGACTATGGTCTGTCTGCACGACTATGGTATGTCTGCATGACTATGGTATGTCTGCATGACTATGGTATGTCTGCATGACTATGGCATGTCTGCATGACTATGGCATGTCTGCATGACTATGGTACGTCTGCACGACTATGGTATGTCTGCATGACTATGGTATGTCTGCATGACTATGGCATGTCTGCATGACTATGGCATGTCTGCATGACTATGGTATGTCAGCATGACTATGGCATGTCTGCATGACTATGGCATGTCTGCATGACTATGGTATGTCAGCATGACTATGGCATGTCTGCATGACTATGGCATGTCTGCATGACTATGGCATGTCTGCATGACTATGGCATGTCTGCATGACTATGGCATGTCTGCATGACTATGGTATGTCTGCATGACTATGGTATGTCTGCACGACTATGGTATGTCTGCATGACTATGGCATGTCTCCTCTTCAAGGGGGGCTCCTTGGCGTGGTGAAGAGGCTCTTAGTCTGAGGAATTAGACCTATCGGTCTTCTTCCTCAGACCGAACCTAATTACCCCCCAATCTCCCCTCCCCTATCTCATCCTCCCCATCCTCCCCTTTTTCCTTTCCTCCTCCTCCTCCCCACTCCTCCCTTTTGCCCTTCCTCTTTTTGTCCTTTGGGATTTCTCCCACAGGCGCGCTAGTTCCTGGGTAGGAGAAAGGATACCGGGGTCCATCCCATTCCGTTGAGGTTCTTAGCGGTGGCGTAGTTTGCCGTGGAATCTGGATCGCCTGGGGATGTCCCGATCCCTCTCCGGTATCCCGGAGTAGCTTTGGGTGTCTTTCGGGCGACAAGTGTATCTCTGGAAGCCACCTTTCGGATTCCGGGGGTGGTGGCTGAAGGAGGTATGCTTTGTGGCGGATATCCGGCCGCCCTCTCTTTTGTCCACCGAGGTAGCTCGGCAGATGTGAGGTTGCTATCCCGGATTGTTAGTTTACTAGCATGATGGGTAGGGTATGGCACGGGTTCCATGCTGCATCTGCGCTACTTGCGGTGCTGAGGTCCTCTTGGGCGTGGAGGGAGATTTCTGGCCCTTTCATTCCTCCTAGGAACTATCCCTCCCCGGTCCCCCCTTTTTTTTTCTTTTTTTTATTTTTATTTTCTTTTCTTCTTTCTTTTTTTTTCTTAAAAACAAAAAGAAAGAAGTAACCTAACCATGGCAGCCCTAGTCCATGAACCTGGTACCCCCGGGCCCCTTCTTGATACCGCACCCCGTTCTGACCCCGCCTCGTCTTTGGACCACTCTTCAGACATTCCTCATGCCTCTGTACCTATTGCCGGTGCTGTTTCCTCACCCGCTTCAGGTACTGAGGCCTCGACTGACTCCTTCGATTTATCAGACCTTCGCTCTCCTCTGACTATGCTTCCGGCCTCTCCCTCTACGGTGCGGCAATTTTCAAATCGCCGACCCGTTCCACGTCGGACCAACTCTGGTCCCACGCCTAAACGTCAACGACAATTACCTGCTGATGATACTTCTCCACCTTCACCTTCTCGTTCTTCTCAGAAACGATCGACACGTCCTTCACTACCTTTCCACGCTCAGTTTCAGACTGAACAGTGGACTAAATTCTTCACTTTACGACCAACTTCCTCTACTGCCTATCTTTCTGACCATAGTATTGGCAAGGCACTCCTACGCCATGTTGGTAAAGATATTTCTTTTCATGCTCTTAAGAGCGGTACGCGCATCATTACCGTACAGAATGCTACCCAGGCTCGTGAGCTCTCTCGTCTTTCCCATATAGATACTGTTCCTGTCACCCTTGAAAAACATCATTCCCTCAATTCTTGTAGTGGTACCGTCATTCTGCCCCATACCATAGTTCAACAAAATTTCCAGACATGTGGCACCGACATTCTAGAACAGCTGGAACTCCAAGATCTCCCAATCCTCAAGGTAGACACTTACGTTCTTCCTGCCCGTGGGCGGAGACGATACCCTAGCAATGTGGCTCGTTTAACTTTTGACAGCCGAGAACTCCCATCCTCAGTTTATATAGCAGGACATCGGTTACAAGTTCGAAAGGTGATCCCTACACCACAACAGTGTAGAAATTGCTGGCGATTTGGCCATCCAGCGAAATATTGCAGATCTATCGCCGAATGCCCAGTCTGTGGTGCCGATGACCATTCTAATACGTCTTGCAATCGATCTCCCTCTTGCCTTAACTGTCATGAGGCTCACCCTTCGTACTCTCGCCGTTGTCAGGTCTATTTAAACGAGCGGGAAATCCGTTACCTCAAAGAGACAGAAGGTCTCCCTTATGCCATGGCAGTTTCTCATCTCCGCCTCCAAGGGAGACTCCCACGTGTTTCTTATTCCCGTGTTTCAAAACGTCCCCCCACTTCTGGTATCCCATCTTCTACACCCACCTCTGTGGTTACCTCTCCCATAATCACTCCTGTATCTAATCCTTTTGCTGTCCTCGGCTCAGACGTCCCTACTTCAACGCCTCAGTCTAATCTCGCTTCTTCGAGTTCTCTCTTACAAGCCTCAGTATCGACGAGACCTCGTACGACACCTCTTCCCAATCGTCCCTCTACTTCTCAAAAGTCAAAAAAAGGTCCGGTAACACCTCCTACCCATCTTCCACCTCCTCATTTTACCCTCCCTGTCTCTGTCCCTAGTTCTTCCCCTCTCACTGGCTCAGTTACAAGTGCAGAGGTTCACCCTCCTCCTCGTAATGTACCTTCCTCCCCTGTTCCCTCCCAAGTTTCTTCCTCTTCTGCCACCTCCCAGGTTCCTGTCTCTTCTGTCCCCTGCCATGCTTCTCCAGTTCCCTCCACCCTTTCGCCCCCCCCTACCTTGGTACAGTCCAATACAGTTCCAATCTTTACTCATCCTCCCCCTACCATTCCCAATATTGTCTCCCATACGACATCTCTGAATTCCGAAACACTTGAAGCAATCTCTGAATATATTGCAGAGACCAAACCATCAATGGACACTGATCCACCGTCCGCTCTTTCTCTCTCCTCTGCTCCATCTGCGCAACTCCTTTCTTCACAGCGCACCGTTCCTTCGCTGCTTGAACATTTTCCACTGCCTCCGCATGTGGACTTTTCTAACCCTTCTAGTCCGTAGGAACCCTTACCTGCGGATTTCAAGTATCTTTATCATTGCCAATCATGGCCTTTTTACAGTGGAATATACGCGGCCTCGGGTAATCGGGGTGAGCTTCAGATGTTACTCTCCCAGTTTGCCCCTGTTGGTGTTTGCTTACAGGAACCAAAATTACACTCTGCTGTTATTTCTCACATCTCAGGCTATAATTTATTGTATTCTTCAGATCCTTTTCCTGATGGGACCTTTAATGAAAGTCCCCTTCTTCTCCGCACTGATATTCCGTACCATCAGCTATTTGTTCATACTTCGCTGCATTACACAGCAGCCCGTATCCACTTACATAGGTGGTATACGCTCTGTTCTTTATATCTCTCTCCTTCTCGGGCATTATCTATTCCGGATTTTGCCTTCCTTGTTTCGTCATTACCGCCACCGATTCTGTTACTTGGTGATTTTAATGCCCACCATTTCCTCTGGGGGGGTCTCACTGTGATTCCCGTGGAATTCAGTTAGAGGCTTTTCTTGCCACCCACCCCCTCCATGTTTTAAATACAGGTACTCACACCCATTTTGATCCTCGGACTCATACTCTCTCTTGCATCGATCTCTCAGTTTGCTCTTCCTCCGCCGCATTAGACTTCACTTGGTCTGTTCTCCCGGACTTACATGACAGTGATCATTTCCCAATCATTCTTACTTCCCCTTCATATTCGCCACCTCTTCGCACCCCACGCTGGCAATTTAATCGGGCAAATTGGAACCTTTACTCACACCTGACTGTTTTTAAAGAGGTTCCTTCTTCGTCCTCCATCGATGAGCTTTTACACCTCTTCTCGTCCTCCGTTTTCACCGCAGCTTCTCATTCTATACCCCAAACTTCGGGCAGGCATTCTCAGAAATGCGTGCCTTGGTGGTCTCCTGCTTGTGCTCGTGCAGTACGTTTGAAACGCGCTGCATGGGGCAGGTACCGGTACAATAGAACCACAGAGCGACTCCTTGATTTTAAACAGAAGCGTGCGATCGCTCGCCGTGTCATCCATGACGCTAAACGCACTTGCTGGCGAGATTATGTCTACACCATCACCTCTGCTTCCTCTATGAGTGCAGTCTGGAAAAAAGTACGAAAACTGAGTGGTAAATATTCTCCTGACCCGGCTCCTGTTCTGCGGGTTGCCGGTGTTGATATAGCAAACCCACTAGATGTTGCCAATGAAATTGGCAATCATCTGGTCCGTATTTCTCAGGGACTCCATCTATGCCCCTCATTTCTTTCCTCAAAGTCTGCCAGAGAGTTAGCACCCTTGGACTTTTCTTCTCTCAGAGAAGAACAGTATAATGTGCCTTTTACACTTCAAGAACTGGAGGCAACACTCTCAGCTTGTCGATCATCGGCAGCTGGGCCCGACGACATTCATATTCGTATGCTACAACATTTACATCAGTCAGCCCTTGCAGTCCTATTACGCCTTTACAATCTTATTTGGTCACAAGGAGTTCTTCCACAGCTGTGGAAATCCGCCATTGTTCTCCCTTTCCGCAAACCAGGCACTACGGGACATGAAACCTCCCACTATCGTCCCATTGCTCTTACCAGTGCAGTTTGCAAAGTAATGGAACGTCTAGTAAATAGACGTTTAGTGTGGTATTTAGAGACACACAACAGTCTCTCCACTCGTCAATATGGCTTTCGTAGGGGACGTTCTACCATAGACCCCTTACTGCGCTTGGATACGTATGTTCGTAATGCCTTTGCGAATAACCACTCAGTTATTGCCATATTTTTTGACCTTGAGAAGGCATATGACACAACTTGGAGGTATAATATTTTAGCCCAAGCCCACTCCTTAGGCCTTCGAGGCAATCTACCATCCTTCCTTAAGAACTTTTTAACTGACAGGCATTTCCGTGTTCGGGTTAATAATGTGCTCTCCCCGGACTTTATCCAAGCTGAAGGTGTCCCCCAGGGATGTGTTCTGAGCACAACACTTTTTCTCCTTGCTATTAATGATTTGGCCTCTAGTCTTCCATCAAATATTTGGTCATCACTCTATGTTGATGACTTCGCTATTGCCTGTGCAGGCGCTGACTGTCACCTCCTTACAGTTTCTCTCCAGCATGCAGTCGACCGTGTTTCCAATTGGGCCACCACACATGGGTTTAAATTTTCCAGCACTAAAACCCACCAAATCACTTTCACTAGACGCTCTGTCATCTCCGATCATCCTTTGTACCTCTATGGCTCCCGTATCCCTGAACGTGATACAGTCAAGTTTCTGGGCCTCCTCTTTGATCGTAGGTTATCCTGGAAACCTCACATTACCTCTCTGAAGGCAACTTGTCACAGCCGGCTGAACCTTCTTAAAACCCTTGCTCATCTTTCGTGGGGAGCTGATCGTCGAACCCTCCTTCACCTACATTCCACCCTTATTTTATCGAAACTTGATTATGGTGACCAGATCTATTCAGCGGCATCTCCTGCTACTCTCTCTAGCCTTAACCCCATTCATCACCAAGGATTACGTTTATGCCTTGGTGCTTTTCGCTCTTCCCCTGTCGAAAGCCTCTATGCAGAAGCGAACGTTCCATCCTTATCCGATCGCCGTGATGCCCATTGCCTGCGCTACTATGTACGCTCTCATGATCTCCGCAATCCTTCCATTTATAGAATGGTCACTGATATTAGTAGACATTCTTTATTTGTTCGCCGCCCCTGCTTACTCCGTCCCTTCTCTCTTCGCCTTCATTCGCTCTTGTCTTCTCTTCAACTACCACCTTTCTATGTACATGTAGCATCTCACTTTTCCCTACCCCCCTGGGAAGTTCCAGCTGTTCGAGTCTGTTCTTTCTCCCTCCCTTGCTCGAAAGCCCAACTGTCTACGGTCGCTTCCCGCTCTCTTTTTCTTGACCACTTTCACTCTCATTCTCATGCCATTGCTGTGTACACAGATGGCTCTAAGTCTTCTGACGGCGTAGGATTCGCAGCAGTGTTTCCGGACAGCGTCGTACAAGGGCATTTACTATCTTCAGCTAGTATTTTTACTGCTGAATTATATGCCATCCTTACAGCACTTATCCGTATTGCATCTATGCCTGTGTCATCATTTGTGGTTGTCTCAGACTCCCTTAGTGCTTTACAGGCTATACAAAAATTTGATACACCTCACCCCTTAGTCCTCCGTATCCAACTTTGGCTACGCCGCATCTTTACTAAGCATAAAGATATTGTTTTTTGTTGGGTCCCTGGTCATGTTGACGTACAGGGCAATGAACAGGCAGACACTGCTGCGCGGTCAGCAGTACATGACCTACCAGTTTCTTATAGAGGTATTCCATGTACGGACTATTTTGCTGTAATATCTTCCCACCTTCACACCCGTTGGCAACAACGTTGGTCTACTATGCTCGGCAACAAACTTCAGTCTATTAAACCGAGTATAGGTTACTGGCCGTCTTCTTATCACCAGTGTCGAGGTTGGGAGACTACTCTCTCCCGTCTTCGCATTGGCCATACTCGTCTTACTCATGGATATCTCATGGAGAGGCGTCTTGCTCCTCTCTGTGAGAATTGCCAAGCTCCATTATCAGTCAGCCACATTCTGTTGGACTGCCCACTTTATCAACGAGCACGCAGAATTTACCTCTGTCGTCGTCTTCACCCCGCTGCTCTCTCTTTACCTTCCCTTCTCGCTGATGGACCCACCTTTCATCCGGACTCTCTCATTGACTTTTTGACAACGACTGACTTACTTCACAAATTCTGATACTTTCAGCCCTTTCTACTTGAATCTCTTGCTACCCTCTACCCCCGTACTATCCCCTGCCCCGCTGTTTTCTGTAACCTGCTGATCATCCCCCCTCCCTTCTGCCATCCAATTCCCTTGCTTCCTTCCCTACCCTGCAGCGCTGTATAGCCCTTGTGGCTTAGCGCTTCTTTTTGATTATAATAATAATAATAATATGGCATGTCTGCACGACTATGGTATGTCTGCATGACTATGGTATGACTGCACGACCATGGTATGTCTGCATGACTATGGTATGTCTGCACGACTATGGTATGTCTGCATGACTATGGCATGTCTGCATGACTATAGCATGTCTGCATGACTATGGTATGTCTGCATGACTATGGTATGTCTGCACGACTATGGTATGTCTGCATGACTATGGCATGTCTGCACGACTATGGTATGTCTGCATGACTATGGTATGTCTGCATGACTATGGTATGTCTGCATGACTATGGCATGTCTGCATGACTATGGCATGTCTGCATGACTATGGTCTGTCTGCACGACTATGGTATGTCTGCATGACTATGGCATGTCTGCACGACTATGGTATGTCTGCATGACTATGGTATGTCTGCATGACTATGGTATGTCTGCATGACTATGGTATGTCTGCATGACTATGGTATGGCATGACTGTGGTCTCTGTGCATGACTATGGCCCGTCTGCATGACTGTGGTCTATCTGCATGACTATGGTCTGTCTGCATGACTGGTCCGTCTGCATGACTATGGTCTGCACGACTATGGTATGTCTGCATGACTATGGTATGTCTGCATGACTATGGTATGTCTGCATGACTATGGTATGTCTGCATGACTATGGCATGTCTGCATGACTATGGTATGTCTGCACGACTATGGTATGTCTGCATGACTATGGCATGTCTGCATGACTATGGTATGTCTGCATGACTATGGTATGTCTGCATGACTATGGTATGTCTGCATGACTATGGTATGTCTGCATGACTATGGCATGTCTGCATGACTATGGTATGTCTGCATGACTATGGTATGTCTGCATGACTACGGTATGTCTGCATGACTATGGTATGTCTGCATGACTATGGCATGTCTGCATGACTATGGTACGTCTGCATGACTATGGTATGTCTGCATGACTATGGCATGTCTGCATGACTATGGCATGTCTGCATGACTATGGTATGTCTGCATGACTATGGTATGTCTGCATGACTATGGTATGTCTGCATGACTATGGTATGTCTGCATGACTGTGGCATGTCTGCATGACTATGGTATGTCTGCATGACTGGTCTGTCTGCATGACTGTGGTCTGTCTGCATGACTATGGTCTGTCTGCATGACTGTGGTCTGTCTGCATGACTATGGTCTGTCTGCTTGCCTGTGGTCTGTCTGCATGACTATGGTTGTCTGCATGACTGGTCTGCATGCCTGTGGTCTGTCTGCGTGCCTATGGTCTGCCTGCATGCCTGTGGTCTGTCTGCATGACTATGGTCTGTCTGCATGACTGTGGTCTGTCTGCATGACTGTGGTCTGTATGCATTACTATGGTCTGTCTGCATGATTGAGGTCTGTCTGCATGGATATGGTCTGTCTGCATGACTATTTTCTGTCTGCATGACTATGGTCTGTCTGCATGAATAGGGCCTGTCTGCATGACTGTAGTCTGTCTGCATGACTATGGTCTGCATGACTATCATCTATCTGCATGACTGTGGTCTGTCTGCATGACTGTGGTCTCTGTGCATGACTATGGCCCGTCTGCATGACTGTGGTCTATCTGCATGACTATGGTCTGTCTGCATGACTGGTCCGTCTGCATGACTATGGTCTGTCTGCATGACTTATGGTCTGTCTGCATGACTGGTCTGTCTGCATGCAAAGGTCTGTCTGCATGACTATGGTCTGTCTGCATGACAATGGTCTGCATGACTATGGTCTGTCTGCATGAGAATGGTCTGCATGACTATGGTCTGTCTGCATGACAATGGTCTGCATGACTATGGTCTGTCTGCATGACAATGATCTGTCTGCATGACTGGTGGCCTGTCTGCATGACTATGGTCTATCTGCATGATAGTGGTCTGTCTGCATAACTATGGTCTGTCTGCATGACTGTGGTCTGTCTGCATGAATGTGGTCTGTCTGCATGAATGTGGTCTGTCTGCATGATTATGGTCTGCATGACTGACCTGTCTGCATGACTGTGGTCTGTCTGCATAACTATGGTCCATCAGCATGACTGTGGTCTGCCTGCATAAATGGTCTGTCTGCATGACTGTGGTCTGTCTGCATGACTATGATCTGTCTGCATGACTATGTTCTGTCTGCATGACTGGTCTGTCTGCATGACTATGGTCTGTCTGCATGACTATGGTGTGTCTGCAAGACTATGGTGTGTCTGCATGAGTGTGGTCTGTCTGCATGAGTATAGCCTGTCTGCATGAGTAGCCTTTCTGCATGACTGTGGTCTGTCTGCATGACTGTGGTCTGTCTGTATGACTGTGGTCTGCCTGTCTATGATCTGTCTACACGACGGTGGACTGATCACATCGACTCAAGGCTGAGAGACTACCTCAAAATCCACCTGTTCTTCACCATTCTCCTTTGTATGGACTAATGAAGCCACTGTGTGGCGAAACGTTTCCTCATTAAAGAAAACCAAATGTTGCACATGTGTCTAATTTATAAACCTGTCGGTTCTCTGAACCATTCATCTATAAATCACAAACTAATAATAACTCAACTAGAAGCCACAGTACGAATGATCACACAGTCCACTGCTAGACAACCCCCACTATCCCCACTATGAAAGATCACACAGTCCACTGCTAGACAACAACCCCCCTTCCCACCATGAATGATCACACAGTCCACTGCTAGACAACAACCCCCCTTCCCACCATGAATGATCACACAATCCACTGCTGGACAACAACCCCCCTTCCCACCATGAATGATCACACAATCCACTGCTGGACAACAACCCCCCTTCCCACCATGAATGATCACACAGTCCACTGCTGGACAACAACCCCCCTTCCCACCATGAATGATCACACAGTCCACTGCTGGACAACAACCCCCCTTTCCACCATGAATGATCACACAGTCCACTGCTAGACAACAACCCCCCATCCCTCCACAATGAATGATTACACAGTCCACTGCTAGACAACCCCCACTATCCCCACTATGAAAGATCACACAGTCCACTGCTAGACAGCAACCCCCTATCCCTCCACAATGAATGATTACACAGTCCACTGCTAGACAACCCCCCTCCCCCACTAAGAATGACCACACAGTCTACTGCTAGACAATAACCACACTCCCCCCACCATGAATGATCACACAGTCCACTGCTAGATAACCCCCCACCCCCATTATGAATGATCACATAGTCCACTGCTAGTCAATAAACCCCCTCCCCCACTATGAATGATCACAGAGTCCATTGCTAGACAACCCCCATCCCCCACTATGACAATAACCTAGACAATAACCCTCCCTCCTCCCAATATGAATGATCACAGAGTCCACTGCTAGACAACACCCCCCTTCACCCCACAATGAATGATCACACAGTAAACTGATAGACAATAACCCACCTCCCCCCACTATGAATGATCACACAGTCCACTGCTAGACAACAACCCCCCCTCCCCCACTACAAATGATTACACAGATCACTGCTAGACAACAACCTCCCCTTCCCCACTATGAATGATCACACAGTAAACTGCTAGACAATAACCCCCCACCCACCCACTATGAATGATCACACAGTCCACTGCTAGACAACACCCCCCTCCCCAACGACAAATGAACACAGTCCACTGCTAGACAACAGCCCCCCGCCCCACTATGAATGATCACACAGTCTCTGCTAGACAATGCCCCCCTCCCCAATGATAAATGAACACAGTCCACTGCTAGACAACCCCCCTCTCCCCAAAATGAATGATCACACAGTCAACTGCTGGACAACAACCGCCCTCTCCCCCACTATGAATGATCACAGTCCACTGCTAGACAACCCCTCTTCCCCCATTATGAATGATCACATTACACTGCTAGACAACCCCCCTCCCCCACTACGAATGACCACACAGTCCACTGTTAGACAACAACTCCCGCATACCCTACTGTGAATGTTTACACAGTCCACCGCTAGACAACAACCTTCCTATCCCCACTATGAATGATCACACAGTCCACTGCTAGAGAACAACCCCCCACTTCCCCCACTATGATCACACAGTCCACTGCTAGACAACCCCCCTTCCCCCATTATGAATGATCACACAGTCCACTGCTAGACAACAACAACCCCTCCCCCACTATGAATGATTATGTAGTCCACTGCTAGACAGCAACCCCCCTCCCCCACTATGAATGAATACACAGTCTGCTGCTAGACAACAATCCTCCCCTTCTCCACTATGATCACAGTGTCCACTGCTAAACAACCCCCTCCCCTACTATGAATGATCACACAGTCCACTGCTAGACTACTACCTCTGCTCCCCCACTATGATCACACAATCCACTGCTAGACAACAACCCCCGTTCCCACCATGTATGATCACACAGACCACTGCTAGACAACCTCCTCCTCTCTACTATGAATGATCACACAGTCTAGTGCTAGACACTCCCCCTCCCCCCACTGTGAATGATCACACAGTCCACTACTAAACAACAACTCCCTCTTCACCCACTATGAATGATCACACAGTCCACTGCTAGAGAACAACCCCTCTCCTCCTCCCACTATGAATGATCACACAGTCCACTGCTAGACAACAACCCCCCTCCCCCAATATGAAGGGTTACACCAATACATAAAGGTGGTGACCCTACAGACTTAAACAACTATAGGCCAATATCTAACTTACCATTGCTATCCAAAATCTTTGAGAAACTCGTGCACAGGAGATTGTATTCATTTATAACAGCTCAAAACATACTCAACCCCTGCCAATTTGGATTCAGGAAAAATAAAAGCACTAATGATGCAATCATAAAAATGCTAGATCTGCTTTACACAGCATTGGAAAATGAGGAATATCCACTAGGAATTTTTATTGACCTAAGAAAAGCTTTTGACACAGTAGACCACGACATCCTACTCCACAAACTTGATCATTACAGTATAAGAGGCCATGCGCTTGCTTATTTCAAATCTTACATTACTAATAGGTATCAGTATGTCACCATTAAAGACACAGCATCAGCAACACAGCCACTTGATACTGGAGTTCCGCAGGGAAGTGTCCTTGGTCCCCTGCTCTTCCTCATATACATCAATGACCTTCCAAACGTATCCCAACACCTGAAACCCATTCTCTTTGCTGACGATACGACTTATGTCATCTCTCACCCTAATCTTGCCACCCTCAACACCATTGTGAATGAGGAGCTGATCAAAATATCGACTTGGATGACAGCCAATAAACTTATGCTTAACACTGACAAAACCTACTATATTATGTTTGGTAGCAGAGCAGGAGATGCACAAATTAACATTAAGATTGACAACACTCTAATTACCAGAAATAATGGGGACAAATTCCTAGGCTTATACCTTGACAACCTGAATTTCAGCACCCATATCCAGCATATAACCAAAAAAGTATCCAAAACGGTTGGGATCCTCTCCAAGATATGATACTACGTGCCGCAAAATGCCCTTCTCACACTATACCACTCACTTATTTATCCATACCTCACCTATGCTATTTGTGCTTGGGGATCAACTGCAGCAACACACCTAAAGCCAATAATAACCCAACAAAAAGCTGCAGTAAGAATAATCACTAAATCCCATCCCTGGCAACACACCCCCCCACTCTTCATAGACCTAAACTTACTCCCAGTTCAGTACATCCACACTTACTACTGTGCAATCTACATCTACAGGGCCTTAAACTCTAATATCAACCTTGACCTAAAACGCTTTCTTGATAGTTGTGACAGAACCCACAGGCATAACACCAGACACAAACATCTCTACGACATTCCCCGTGTCCAACTAAACCTTTACAAAAATTCAATGTATGTCAAAGGCCTTAAAATCTGGAATACCCTACCTGAGAATCTAGAACTGCAGACACATTCATCACCTTCAAAACTACCATTAGAAAACATCTTATCTCCCTGATACACCCCGTCAACTAACTACACGAATACCACCTGGTGGCTCACACACTCACTCACTCATTTGACCATAAACAGAAATATTAATCTCAATCTTAAAATAATGAATCCTATGATACTCCAATACTGAAACTATGTACTGTGCCAAAACAAAAGCATTCACATTGCTAAACTCACAAACTAGTATTTAGTCACTTAGCCATAATACCAACTTACATCATAATTTGTAATATTTTACAATTAAGAATAAAACTAAGTCTGCCCGAAATGCCTAGCCATGCTAAGCGTTCTAGTGGTACACTCTGTAATCACTATTTTACTACATGTAAACCACGCAATAACCAAATTTCTGTAAACTCAGCATTGTAATCCTTATAGAGAATAAACTTTGAATTTGAATTTGAATTTGATCACACAGTCCATTGCTAGACAACAACCCCGCCCCATCCACCACCATCAATGATCACACAGTCCACTGCTAGACAACAATTTCCCATCCCCCACTATGAATGATCACACAGTTCACTGCTAGACAACCCCCCCTCCTCCAGTATGAATGATCACACAATCCACTGCTAGACAACAACCCCCCCTCCCCCCACTATGAGTGATCACACATCCCACTGCTAGACAACCCCCCTCTCCCCACTATGAATGATTACACAGTCCACTACTAGACAACCCCCCTCCCCCACTATGAACACAGTCCACTGCTAGACAACAACCCCCTCCCCCCACTCTGAATGATCACACATTCCACTGCTAGATAAAAAAAAACCTCCTCCCACTATGAATGATCACACAGTGCACTGCTAGACAACAACCCCCCCTCTACCACTATGATCACAGTCCACTTTTAGACAACTCCCACACTCCCCACTATGAATGATCACAGTCCACTGGTAGACAAAAACCCCCCTCCCACACTATGAATGATCAAACAGTCCACTGCTAGGCAACCCCCCTCCCCCACTGAAAATGATCACACAGTCCACTGCTAGACAACCCCCCCTCCCCCACTATGAATGATCACACAGTCCACTGCTCAAGAACAAACCCCCTTCCCCCACTATGAATGATTACACAATCCACTGCTGGATAACCCCCCTCCCCCACTTTGAATCACACAGTTCATAGCTAGACAACATCCCCCCACTATGAATGATCACACAGTCCACTGCTAGATGACAACCCCCCTTCCCCTCACTATGAATGATCATGCAGTCCACTGCTTGACAACAAACCCCCTTCCCCCCACTATGAATGATCATGGAGTCCACTGATAGACAACCCTCCATCCCCCACTATGAATGATCACACAGGACACTGCTGGAAATCCCCCCCCCTTCCCCAACCATGAATGATCACACAGTCCACTGCTAGACAACAGTGCCCTCGCTCCCCCACTATGAATGATTACACAGTCCACTGCTAAACAACCCCCCTCCCCCACTATGAATTATTGCACAGTAAACTGCTAGACAACAACCTCCCTTCCCCCACTACGAATGATCACACAGTCCACTGCTAGACAACAACCCCTGCACCCACTGTGAATGATCACACAGTCCACTGCTAGACAACAACCCCTCCCCCACTATGAATGATAACACAGTCCACTGCTAGACAACAACCCTTCCTCCCCCACCATGAATGATCCCACAGTCCACTGCTAGACAACAACCCTTCCCCCACTACGAATGATCACACAGTCCACTGCTAGACAACAACCCCTGCACCCACTACGAATGATCACACAGTCCACTGCTAGACAACAACCCCTGCACCCACTGTGAATGATCACACAGTCCACTGCTAGACAACAACCCCTCCCCCACTGTGAATGATCACACAGTCCACTGCTAGACAACTACCCCCTCTTCCCCACTATGATCACACTGTCCACTGGTAGACAATAATCCCCCCTCCCCTTACTGTGAATCTCACAGACCACTGCTATGCAACCCTCTCTCAGGTTAAATCACCACCACCAGATGTAGACCAAACGAAATGTAAACTTTGCCAGATGGACTATTGTCACACCCTGCGTCATTATGTACTGGAGTGTGATAAAATTAATGAATTTAGAAACAACTCACTCAGAAATGTTCAAGAAATGGCAAAGTATTTTATCCACAGTGGTATATTGCAGACCATTCTGGAGAAATACCCTGACTTTGCTAGCTGTAAATAAAGCATTACCACATGTGTGCATGTGTGTGTGTGTGTGTGTGTGCATTCACCTAGTTGAGATTGCAGGGGTCGAGTCCAAGCTCCTGTGTGTTTACCTGGAGTTTACCTGGAGAGAGTTCCGGGGGTCAACGCCCCCGCGGCCCGGTCTGTGACCAGGCCTCCTGGTGGATCAGAGCCTGATCAATCAGGCTGTTGCTGCTGGCTGCACGCAAACCAACGTACGAGCCACAGCCCGGCTGATCAGGAACTGACTTTAGGTGCTTGTCTAGTGCTTGTGTGTGTGTGTGTGTGTGTGTGTGTGTGTGTGTGTGTGTGTGTGTGTGTGTGTGTGTGTGTGTGTGTGTGTGCGTGTGTATGTGTATGAGTGTGTGTGTGTGTATGAGTGTGTGTGTGTTTATGAGTGGGTGTGTGTGTGTACTCACCTATTTGTACTCACCTATTTGTGGTTGCAGGGGTCGAGTCTTAGCTCCTGGCCCCGCCTCTTCACCGGTTGCTCTTCACCGGTATGAGTGTGTGTGCGTGTGTGTGTATGAGTTTGTGTATGTGTGTGTGTGTGTATGTGTTTATGTGTGTGTGTGTGTGTATGAATTTGTATATGTGTGTGTGTGTGTGTGTGTGTGTGACTCAACAATAATATTTGCACCAATAACTCACTACAGTTGTGACCGGGTGTGGAAGTGTGAATTGCTCATTACACTATAATTTGTTCATGATTGTAGCCATGTATAAACGTAAGTAACCATTCTTACAGTATTCATTACCTTTGTAACTTGTGAGCTCATTACCTTGTACCTAGTTCAGCTATCAAAACTTTGGAGCCCAGTCCCTGGATCCATTACGTACCTCTGTAATCTGTAAATACCTTTGTAACTTGTCATGATTGTGACTAGACCTACCCGGAGTTCATTACCTTTGTAATTTGTGAGTTCATTACCTTTGTAAATTGTGAATTCATTACCTCTGTAACTTGCTCAGCTATCAAAACTTTGGAGTCCAGTCCCTGGACCAATTATGTACCTCTGTAATCTTTTGACTACCGCCCACAGGATGGGTATGGGGTGACTACCACCCACAGGATGGGTATGGGGTGCATAATAAACATATTAAACTAACTTCCCCTGCTATGAATGTTCAGACAGTCCACTTCTAGACAGCAGGTCCCCCTCCCCCTCTATGAATGATCACACTGTCCACTGCTAAACAACCCCCCTCTTCCCCCCCACTATGAGTGGTCACACAGTCCACTGCTAGACAACAACCCCTCTCCTCCTCCCTCTATGAATGTTCACACAGTCCACTGCTAGAAAACAGCTCCCCCTCCCCCCTCTATGAATGATCACACTGTCTACTGCTAAACCCCTCTCTTCCCCCCACTATGAGTGATCACACAGTCCATTGCTAGATAACAACCCCCCTCCTCCATTATGAATGATCACACAGTCCATTGCTAGATAACAACCCCCCCCTCCCCCACTATGAATGATCACAGTCCACTGCTAGACAGCAACCCCCTCCTCCCCCACTGTGAATGATCACACAGTCTGCTAGACAACCCCCCCTCCCCCCACTATGAGTGGTCACACAGTCTGCTAGACAACAACCCCCCCTCCCCCCACTATGAGTGGTCACACAGTCTGCTAGACAACAACCCCCCCTCCCCCCACTATGAGTGGTCACACAGTCTGCTAGACAACAACCCCCCCTCCCCCCACTATGAGTGGTCACACAGTCTGCTAGACAACAACCCCCCCTCCCCCCACTATGAGTGGTCACACAGTCTGCTAGACAACAACCCCCCCTCCCCCACTATGAGTGGTCACACAGTCTGCTGGACAACAACCCCCCCTCCCCCACTATGAGTGGTCACACAGTCTGCTAGACAACAACCCCCCTCCCCCCACTATGAGTGGTCACACAGTCTGCTAGTCAACAACAACCCCTCCCCCCACTATGAGTGGTCACACAGTCTGCTAGACAACAACCCCCCTCCCCCACTGTGAATGATCACACAGTCTGCTAGACAACAACCCCCCTCCCCCCACTGTGAATGATCACACAGTCTGCTAGACAACAACCCCCCCTCCCCCCACTGTGAATGATCACACAGTCTGCTAGACAACAACCCCCCCTCCCCCCACTATGAGTGGTCACACAGTCTGCTAGACAACAACCCCCACGCCCCCCCGATGAGTGGTCACAGTCTGCTAGACAACAACCCCCCCCTCCCCCCACTATGAGTGGTCACACAGTCTGCTAGACAACCCCCCTCCCCCCACTATGAGTGGTCACACAGTCTGCTAGACAACAACCCCCCTCCCCCCACTATGAGTGGTCACACAGTCTGCTAGACAACAACCCCCCTCCCCCCACTATGAGTGGTCAAACAGTCTGCTAGACAACAACCCCCCTCCCCCCACTATGAGTGGTCACACAGTCTGCTAGACAACAACCCCCCCTCCCCCACTGTGAATGATCACACAGTCTGCTAGACAACAACCCCCCCTCCCCCCACTGTGAATGATCACACAGTCGACTGCTAGACAACAACAACCCCCTCCCCCCACTATGATTGGTCACACAGTCTGCTAGACAACAACCCCCCTCCCCCCACTATGAGTGGTCACACAGTCTGCTAGACAACAACCCCCCCTCCCCCCACTATGAGTGGTCACACAGTCTGCTAGACAACAACCCCCCCTCCCCCCACTATGAGTGGTCACACAGTCTGCTAGACAACAACCCCCCCTCCCCCAACTAGGAGTGGTCACACAGTCTGCTAGACAACAACCCCCCCTCCCCCCACTGTGAATGATCACACAGTCTGCTAGACAACAACCCCCCCTCCCCCCACTGTGAATGATCACACAGTCGACTGCTAGACAACAACCCCCCCTCCCCCCACTATGAGTGGTCACACAGTCTGCTAGACAACAACCCCCCTCCCCCCACAATGAATGATCACACAGTCGACTGCTAGACAGCAACCCCCCCTCCCCCCACTGTGAATGATCACACAGTCGACTGCTAGACAACAACCCCCCTCCCCCCACTATGAGTGGTCACACAGTCTGCTAGACAACAACCCCCCTCCCCCCACTATGAGTGGTCACACAGTCTGCTAGACAACAACCCCCCTCCCCCCACTGTGAATGATTACACAGTCGACTGCTAGACAACAACCCCCCCTCCCCCCACTATGAGTGGTCACACAGTCTGCTAGACAACAACCCCCCCTCCCCCACTATGAGTGGTCACACAGTCTGCTAGACAACAACCCACCCTCCCCCCACTATGAATGATCACACAGTCGACTGCTAGACAGCAACCCCCCCTCCCCCCACTATGAGTGGTCACACTGTCTGCTAGACAACAACCCCCCCTCCCCCCACTATGAGTGGTCACACAGTCTGCTAGACAACAACCCCCCTCCCCCCACTATGAGTGGTCACACAGTCTGCTAGCCAACAACCCCCCCTCCCCCACTATGAGTGGTCACACAGTCTGCTAGACAACAACCCTCCCTCCCCCCACTATGAATGATCACACAGTCGACTGCTAGACAGCAACCCCCCCTCCCCCCACTATGAGTGGTCACACAGTCTGCTAGACAACAACCCCCCCTTCCCCCACTATGAGTGGTCACACAGTCTGCTAGACAACACCCCCCCCTCCCCCCACTGTGAATGATCACACAGTCGACTGCTAGACAACAACCCCCCCTCCCCCCACTATGAGTGGTCACACAGTCTGCTAGACAACAACCCCCCGCCCCCCACTATGAGTGGTCACACAGTCTGCTAGACAACAACCCCCCCTCCCCCCACTACGAGTGGTCACACAGTCTGCTAGACAACAACAACCCCTCCCCCCACTGTGAATGATCACACAGTCTGCTAGACAATAACCCCCCCTCCCCCCACTGTGAATGATCACAAAGTCGACTGCTAGACAACAACCCCCCCTCCCCCCACTATGAGTGGTCACACAGTCTGCTAGACAACAACCCCCCCTCCCCCACTATGAGTGGTCACACAGTCTGCTAGACAACAACCCCCCCACCCCCACTATGAATGATCACACAGTCGACTGCTAGACAGCAACCCCCCTCCCCCCACTATGAGTGGTCACACAGTCTGCTAGACAACAACCCCCCCTCCCCCCACTATGATCACACAGTCGACTGCTAGACAGCAACCCCCCCTCCCCCCACTATGAGTGGTCACACAGTCTGCTAGACAACAACCCCCCCTCCCCCACTATGAGTGGTCACACAGTCTGCTAGACAACAACCCCCCCTCCCCCCACTATGAGTGGTCACACAGTCTGCTAGACAACAACCCCCCCTCCCCCCACTTTGAGTGGTCACACAGTCTGCTGGACAACAACCCCCCCTCCCCCACTATGAGTGGTCACACAGTCTGCTAGACAACAACCCCCCTCCCCCCACTATGAGTGGTCACACAGTCTGCTAGACGACAACAACCCCTCCCCCCACTATGAGTGGTCACACAGTCTGCTAGACAACAACCCCCCTCCCCCACTGTGAATGATCACACAGTCTGCTAGACAACAACCCCCCCTCCCCCCACTGTGAATGATCACACAGTCTGCTAGACAACAACCCCCCCTCCCCCCACTGTGAATGATCACACAGTCTGCTAGACAACAACCCCCCCTCCCCCCACTATGAGTGGTCACACAGTCTGCTAGACAACAACCCCCACTCCCCCACTATGAGTGGTCACACAGTCTGCTAGACAACAACCCCCCCTCCCCCCACTATGAGTGGTCACACAGTCTGCTAGACAACCCCCCTCCCCCCACTATGAGTGGTCACACAGTCTGCTAGACAACAACCCCCCTCCCCCCACTATGAGTGGTCACACAGTCTGCTAGACAACAACCCCCCTCCCCCCACTATGAGTGGTCAAACAGTCTGCTAGACAACAACCCCCCTCCCCCCACTATGAGTGGTCACACAGTCTGCTAGACAACAACCCCCCCTCCCCCACTGTGAATGATCACACAGTCTGCTAGACAACAACCCCCCCTCCCCCCACTGTGAATGATCACACAGTCGACTGCTAGACAACAACAACCCCCTCCCCCCACTATGATTGGTCACACAGTCTGCTAGACAACAACCCCCCTCCCCCCACTATGAGTGGTCACACAGTCTGCTAGACAACAACCCCCCCTCCCCCCACTATGAGTGGTCACACAGTCTGCTAGACAACAACCCCTCCTCCCCCCACTATGAGTGGTCACACAGTCTGCTAGACAACAACCCCCCCTCCCCCACTACGAGTGGTCACACAGTCTGCTAGACAACAACCCCCCTCCCCCCACTGTGAATGATCACACAGTCTGCTAGACAACAACCCCCCCTCCCCCCACTGTGAATGATCACACAGTCGACTGCTAGACAACAACCCCCCCTCCCCCCACTATGAGTGGTCACACAGTCTGCTAGACAACAACCCCCCTCCCCCCACAATGAATGATCACACAGTCGACTGCTAGACAGCAACCCCCCCTCCCCCCACTGTGAATGATCACACAGTCGACTGCTAGACAACAACCCCCCTCCCCCCACTATGAGTGGTCACACAGTCTGCTAGACAACAACCCCCCTCCCCCCACTATGAGTGGTCACACAGTCTGCTAGACAACAACCCCCCTCCCCCCACTGTGAATGATCACACAGTCGACTGCTAGACAACAACCCCCCCTCCCCCCACTATGAGTGGTCACACAGTCTGCTAGACAACAACCCCCCCTCCCCCACTATGAGTGGTCACACAGTCTGCTAGACAACAACCCCCCCTCCCCCCACTATGAATGATCACACAGTCGACTGCTAGACAGCAACCCCCCCTCCCCCCACTATGAGTGGTCACACTGTCTGCTAGACAACAACCCCCCCTCCCCCCACTATGAGTGGTCACACAGTCTGCTAGACAACAACCCCCCTCCCCCCACTATGAGTGGTCAGACAGTCTGCTAGACAACAACCACCCCTCCCCCCACTATGAATGATCACACAGTCGACTGCTAGACAGCAACCCCCCCTCCCCCCACTATGAGTGGTCACACTGTCTGCTAGACAACAACCCCCCCTCCCCCCACTATGAGTGGTCACACAGTCTGCTAGACAACAACCCCCCTCCCCCCACTATGAGTTTTCACACAGTCTGCTAGACAACAACCCCCGCTCCCCCACTATGAGTGGTCACACAGTCTGCTAGACAACAACCCTCCCACCCCCCCCTATGAATGATCACACAGTCGACTGCTAGACAGCAACCCCCCCTCCCCCCACTATGAGTGGTCACACAGTCTGCTAGACAACCCCCCCTTCCCCCACTATGAGTGGTCACACAGTCTGCTAGACAACAACCCCCCCTCCCCCCACTGTGAATGATCACACAGTCGACTGCTAGACAACAACCCCCCCTCCCCCCACTATGAGTGGTCACACAGTCTGCTAGACAACAACCCCCCTCCCCCCACTATGAGTGGTCACACAGTCTGCTAGACAACAACCCCCCCTCCCCCCACTACGAGTGGTCACACAGTCTGCTAGACAACAACAACCCCTCCCCCCACTGTGAATGATCACACAGTCTGCTAGACAATAACCCCCCCTCCCCCCACTGTGAATGATCACACAGTCGACTGCTAGACAACAACCCCCCTCCCCCCACTATGAGTGGTCACACAGTCTGCTAGACAACAACCCCCCCTCCCCCCACTATGAGTGGTCACACAGTCTGCTAGACAACAACCCCCCCTCCCCCCACTATGATCACACAGTCGACTGCTAGACAGCAACCCCCCCTCCCCCCACTTTGAGTGGTCACACAGTCTGCTAGACAACAACCCCCCCTCCCCCCACTATGAGTGGTCACACAGTCTGCTAGACAACAACCCCCCCTCCCCCCACTATGAGTGGTCACACAGTCTGCTAGACAACAACCCCCCCTCCCCCCACTATGAGTGGTCACACAGTCTGCTAGACAACAACCCCCCCTCCCCCCACTATGAGTGGTCACACAGTCTGCTAGACAACAACCCCCCCTCCCCCCACTGTGAATGATCACACAGTCGACTGCTAGACAACAACCCCCCCTCCCCCCACTATGAGTGGTCACACAGTCTGCTAGACAACACCCCCTCCCCCACCCCCCCTCCCCCCACTCTTCAGAGACCTAAATCTACTTACCTTACAAAACATTTACTACAGAACAATAAATTCTAATATTAATCTTGACCTGAAGCATTTCCATAATAGATACAACACAACCCATAGTCATAATACAAGACACAACAATCTCTGTGACATATCCAGTGTCAGTTCTAAT
Organism: Cherax quadricarinatus; assembly: GCF_038502225.1. Lineage (NCBI taxonomy): Eukaryota > Metazoa > Arthropoda > Malacostraca > Decapoda > Parastacidae > Cherax > Cherax quadricarinatus. The sequence continues at coordinate 3,228,822 of NC_091311.1, read as the reverse complement.
CTTTGTAAAAACTTAGTCTACATGAAAGGACCCAAAATCCGGAACTACATGCGAGATAGTTCTAGAGCTTTTTTCTCTGACAGCATCTTCGAGACTTCCGAAAAAAAAACTTTTTTCACTAAGACTGCCCAACAAAAACTAAATATGGTAAAATTATATTTTCGTATTCTCACTGTTACAAGCATATGGATAAAATATATTATTATTCTCATAATCTTTAATCCTCATAATAATTTAAACATATTGACTGTTCTCAAAACGTGTTACTATTATGTTACAAACCCCATTACCAGTAGTCAAAAGCAAACCTGTAATCCTTAAAACAATTAAACTCGATATCGATGAAGTGTTTATTGTTAAACCATTTGAGACTGTGTATATAAGAATCAATTAATTATTGCCTTATTAGTCTTAAGATAGTCGTGAGTTTGCCAGAAATGTTCTGCGTACTATGAGGCTTTCTGTATGTCCACCCAAATGTCACCCATTTCTGTACAGACATTGTATCATGCTGAAATGAAGAATTTGAATTCGAATATAAAGTAAGAACATAAATTGGTTGGTATGGTGATAAAGTTAGTATTATAACTATCATAGTAAGCAGCTGAATGGTATGGTGAAGCACTCAGTAATTCTGGTGGGTTGTTAAGAAAGAACATTAGGATAGGCGGAGCCCCACTTTCCAGGGCTTTGCTTTATGGCGTTTTACTAGTGCAGAGGTTTTCAGTTATACTCATTCTTCATTTATTCAGACTTTCTACAATAAATATATTCAACACTCACTATAAGCTTAGGACGAAAATATTTTAAGGTAAGTAATGTGTGTACTGTATATGCATTTTTTAGGTCTAACTCTGTCTGCTCATTTAACATATGATAGTGTAAGCATGTTATCAGGCTTTACACAGATTTTTGCTGTACAGCAGAAGCCGGGAACCTAACCTGCTTTATACGTGGGGCCCTCCTGTAGGAACATAACTTGCTGTATAAGTGGGACCCACCTGTAGGAACTTAACTTGCTATATAAGGGGGCCTCCTGTAGGCAGCTGCTTGCTGAGAAAGTTATTATTAGGGTAAATTTAACTTGAAATAGTTGGAAGCAGTATGATATGTTAAAAGCTATTCTTAAGTTTAGCTTAAACTTACACTTTAATTTAAAGTTAAACTTAAAGTTTAACTTAAAGTTAAACATAACAATAAGTTTAACTCTATCTCTTATATAATTAGAAGGCATAACTAAGCATAGTTCTACTAGACTTATTTTAACTATGCTGATTGACAATGAAAATAATAGTATTATAAATTTTGATAACTAAACTGTATAATGCTTAAAATTGTTGAGAAAATGCAGACGAGAATATATAGTTTAAAATGTTGTGAAGATAATAAAGTTTTGTTTATTGTTTATATTACTTGAGACTGTGATGACTGTGCTCAAGAATGTTGTGATGGTTATTGTTTAATACTTGAGACTGTGATGACTGTGCTCAAGAATGTTGTGATAGTTATTGTTTAATACTTGAGACTGTGATGACTGTGTTCAAGAATGTTGTGATGGTTAATGTTTAATACTTCAGACTGCAATGACTGTACTCAAGAATGTTATGATGGTTATTGCTTATTGTTTAATACTACAGACTGTGATGACTGTGCTCAGGAGTGGGAAGGAGAATGCCACATTCATCCACTTACCTTGGTGTTGGATAATCCAGTAAGTGCTTCTTATTTTTAAATAGGAAAGAAAATTATTGGTATTAGTTATTATTTTCAATGATAGAAATGGGTTTTAAGGTAAATATTTAGGAAACAGATTTGTTGGTTCACAGTGTGTGGTGATACAGTGTGTGTGGTGATACAGTGTGTGTGTGTGGTGATACAATGTTTGTGGTGATACAGTGAGTGTAGTGATACAGTGTGTGTGGTGATAAAATGTGTAGTGAGACAGTGTGTGGTGACACAGTGTGTGGTGATACAGTGTGGACGCACAGGGATGTTTTGACACAGTGTGTAGTGATACATTGTGTGGTGATAGTGTGTGGTGATACAGTGTGTGGTGATACACTGTGTACTGATACAGTGTGTGGTGATACAAGGATGTTTTGACACAGTGTGTAGTGATACAGTGTGTGGTGAGACAGTGTGTGGTAATACAGTGTGTGGTGATAGTGTGTGGTGATACAGTGTGTGGTAATACAGTGTGGGGTGATACACTGTGTACTGATACAGTGTGTGGTGATACAAGGATGTTTTGACACAGTGTGTAGTGATACAGTGTGTGGTGAGATAGTGTGTGGTAATACAGTGTGTGGTGATAGTGTGTGGTGATACAGTGTGTGGTGATAGTGTGTGGTGATACAGTGTGTGGTAATACAGTGTGTGGTGAGATAGTGTGTGGTGATACAGTGTGTGGTGATAGTGTGTGGTGATACAGTGTGTGGTGATAGTGTGTGGTGATACAGTGTGTGGTAATACAGTGTGTGGTGAGATAGTGTGTGGTGATACAGTGTGTGGTGATAGTGTGTGGTGATACAGTGTGTGGTAATACAGTGTGTGGTGATAGTGTGTGGTGATACAGTGTGTGGTGATAGTGTGTGGTGATACAGTGTGTGGTAATACAGTGTGTGGTGATACAGTGTGTGGTAATACAGTGTGTGGTGAGATAGTGTGTGGTGATACAGTGTGTGGTAATACAGTGTGTGGTGATAGTGTGTGGTGATACAGTGTGTGGTGATAGTGTGTGGTGATACAGTGAGTGGTATGGTACAGTGTGTGGTGAGATACAGTGAGTGGTATGGTACAGTGTGTGGTGAGATACAGTGAGTGGTATGGTACAGTGTGTGGTGAGATACAGTGAGTGGTATGGTACAGTGTGTGGTGAGATAGTGTGTGGTGATACAGTGTGTGGTAATACAGTGTGTGGTGATAGTGTGTGGTGATACAGTGTGTGGTGATAGTGTGTGGTGATACAGTGTGTGGTAATACAGTGTGTGGTGATACAGTGTGTGGTAATACAGTGTGTGGTGAGATAGTGTGTGGTGATACAGTGTGTGGTAATACAGTGTGTGGTGATAGTGTGTGGTGATACAGTGTGTGGTGATAGTGTGTGGTGATACAGTGTGTGGTAATACAGTGTGGGGTGATACACTGTGTACTGATATAGTGTGTGGTGATACAGTGTGTGGTAATACAGTGTGGGGTGATACAGTGTGTGGTAATACAGTGTGGGGTGATACACTGTGTACTGATACAGTGTGTGGTGATACAGTGTGTGGTAATACAGTGTGGGGTGATACACTGTGTACTGATACAGTGTGTGGTGATACAAGGATGTTTTGACACAGTGTGTAGTGATACAGTGTGTGGTAATACAGTGTGGGGTGATACAGTGTGTGGTGATACAGTGTGTGGTAATACAGTGTGGGGTGATACAGTGTGTGGTAATACAGTGTGTGGTAATACAGTGTGGGGTGATACAGTGTGGGGTGATACAGTGTGTGGTAATACAGTGTGGGGTGATACAGTGTGGGGTGATACAGTGTGTGGTAATACAGTGTGGGGTGATACAGTGTGTGGTGATACAGTGTGTGGTAATACAGTGTGGGGTGATACAGTGTGGGGTGATACAGTGTGTGGTAATACAGTGTGGGGTGATACAGTGTGTGGTGATACAGTGTGTGGTAATACAGTGTGGGGTGATACAGTGTGGGGTGATACAGTGTGTGGTAATACAGTGTGGGGTGATACAGTGTGGGGTGATACAGTGTGTGGTAATACAGTGTGGGGTGATACAGTGTGGGGTGATACACTGTGTACTGATATAGTGTGTGGTGATACAGTGTGTGGTAATACAGTGTGTAGTGATACAGTGTGTGGTGATACAGTGTGTGGTGATACAGTGTGTGGTAATACAGTGTGGGGTGATACACTGTGTACTGATATAGTGTGTGGTGATACAGTCTGTGGTGATAGTGTGTGTTTACCTGGAGTTTACCTGGGAGAGTTCCGGGGGTCAACGCCCCCGCAGCCCGGTCTGTGACCAGGCCTCCTGGTGGATCAGAGCCTGATCAACCAGGCTGTTACTGGTGGCTGCATGCAATCCAACGTACGAGCCACAGCCCGGCTGGTCAGGTACCGACTTTAGGTGCTTGTCCAGTGCCAGCTTGAAGACTGCCAGGGGTCTATTGGTAATCCCCCTTATGTATGCTGGGAGGCAGTTGATCAGTCTCAGGCCCCTGACACTTATTGTATTGTCTCTTAACGTGCTAGTGACACCCCTGCTTTTCATTGGGGGGATGTTGCATCGTCTGCCGAGTCTTTTGCTTTCGTTGTGAGTGATTTTCGTGTGCAAGTTCGGTACTAGTCCGTCTAGGATTTTCCAGGTGTATAGAATAATGTATCTCTCCCGCCTGCATTCTAGGGAGTACAGGTTCAGGAACTTCAAGCGCTCCCAGTAATTAAGGTGTTTTATCTCCGTTATGCGCGCCGTGAAAGTTCTCTGTACATTTTCTAGGTCAGCAATTTCACCTGCCTTGAAAGGTGCTGTTAGCGTGCAGCAATATTCCAGCCTAGATAGAACAAGCGACCTGAAGAGTGTCATCATGGGCTTGGCATCCCAAGTTTTGAAGGTTCTCATTATCCATCCTGTCATTTTTCTAGTAGATGCGATTGATACAATGTTATGGTCCTTGAAGGTGAGATCCTCCGACATGATCACTCCCAGGTCTTTGACGTTGGTTTTTTGCTCTATTTTGTGGAAGAAATTTGTTTTGTACTCTGATGAAGTTTTAATTTCCTCATGTTTACCATATCATAGTAATTGAAATTTCTCATCATTGAACTTCATATTGTTTTCTGCAGCCCATTGAAAGATTTGGTTGATGTCCACCTGGAGCCTTGCAGTGTCTGCATTGGAAGACACTGTCATGCAGATTCGGGTGTCATCTGCAAAGGAAGACACGGAGCTGTGGCTGACATCCTTGTCTATGTCAGATATGAGGATGAGAAATAAGATGGGAGCGAGTACTGTGCCTTGTGGAACAGAGCTTTTCACCGTATCCGCCTCAGACTTTACTCTGTTGACTACTACTCTTTGTGTTCTGTTTGTGAGGAAATTATAGATCCATCTTCCAACTTTTCCTGTTATTCCTTTAGCACGCATTTTGTGCGCTATTACACCATGATTACACTTGTCGAAGGCTTTTGCAAAGTCTGTATATATTACATCTGCATTCTTTTTGTCTTCTAGTGCATCTAGGACCTTGTCGTAGGGATCCAGTAGCTGAGACAGACAGGAGCGACCTGCTCTAAACCCATGTTGCCCTAGGCTGTGTAACTGATGGGTATCTAGATCGGTGGAAATCTTTCTTCTTAGGACCCTTTCAAAGATTTTTATGATATGGGATGTTAGTGCTATCGGTCTGTAGTTCTTTGCTATTGCTTTACTGCCCCCTTTGTGGAGTGGGGCTATATCTGTTGTTTTTAGTAACAGTGGGACGACCCCGTGTCCATGCTCCCTCTCCATAGGATGGTAAAAGCTCGTGATAGGGGCTTCTTGCAGTTCTTGATGAACACGGAGTTCCATGAGTCTGGCCCTGGGACACAGTGCATGGGCATGTCATTTATTGCCTGTTCGAAGTCATTGGGCGTCAGGATAATATCAGATAGGCTTGTGTTAACCAAATTCTGAGGCTCTCTCATAAAATATTCATTTTGATCTTCGGCTCTCAGTCTGGTTAGCGGCTTGCTAAAAACTGAGTCATATTGGGACCTGAGTAGCTCACTCATTTCCTTGCTGTCATCTGTGTAGGACCCATCTTGTTTAAAGTTAGCCTTGGCTAACCGACGTGCCACCTGCAACCTTCAAGATGGGTTGTAGAGTGCTGAGCTTGCGTCTTCTCCTATCCATACTTCTTTGAGCACCCGAAGAGGACCTTGTACATTGTGCCCGAAGATCAGCTCAAACGGACTATACCCGGTAGAATCCTGCTCAGTTTCCCTTATTGAAAACAGCAACAAAGGTAGTGATTCATCCCAGTCTGTAGGAAAATGCATACAAAAGGTTCTCATCATTGTTTTTAACGTCTGATGGAATCTTTCCAAGGCGCCTTGGGACTGAGGATGATAGGCAGTGGATAAGTTGTGGATTATCTCTAACCTAGTTAATGCTTCCCTAAATGCTTTGGCAGTGAAATTAGTACCTTGATCAATTTGAATAGATTTAGGAATGCCAAAACAAGAAATAAATCTGGTTAAAGCCATGAGAATGGCTTTAGTATTAATACTGCACATGAGAATTGCTTCTGGGTATCTAGTTACTCTCTCCATACTGGTAAATAAGTACTGATTTCTAGACTTGGACTTAGGTAGCGGACCTACACAATCTATAATTAATTCTGCAAAAGGTTCTCCATCAGCATGTATAGACTGGAAAGTTGCAGGTTTAATGGAATGTCCAGGTTTCCCTAATTGCTGACATTCTCGGCAACGTCAGATATGATTCTTCACATCCTGCCTTAATTTCGGCCAATAGAATTCTTTTGTGATTCTATATAATGTTTTAGTAATTTCTAGGTGACCCCCTAATGAAGTATTATGAGCTATATTCAGTATTTGAGGTCTAAACTTTGTTGGAACCACTAACCTGTCTGACAATTGCCTACCCTCTATCTCCTTACCAGTCTCAGTGCAGATCAAATAGTCATTTTTCAGTTTATATTTGACTGGATGATCTGAAAAGGATTTACCCATGGCTGCCTCAAAAGCGAAATTCAAAGAAGGGTCCTTTCGTTTTTTCCTCCCAGAAGGACAGTCCCTTGGGCATGGAAACAGAGAAATCTGGCAATCCTGCAACCCTGGAATAGGATGGCTTGATCTTGGTCTGTTCATAAAATTTATGAGGCTCTGGCCAGTTTTCCTCATAAAAAATATTGGCTATTCCAAGATCAGAGTCGTCCAAGGATAGGTCAGCATTCTTGCCAGACAACCCTTGGGATGTTGCCCAAGTTATGGCCAACACCAGAGAAGAATTAATCATTATGGGTTCAGGACATACACTAGAATTTGTCATGTTATTATCCAGTAATAACATGGCATCTTTCATAGGAAATCCTTCGGATACAACTACAGTCAAATATCCAGTGTAATATTTGCACTGTATATAGATTCTATGCAAGGGGACAGAAAAAATCGCTCCTCCGAAGGCTTCCAGCAAAACGGAGGACTGTAATGAAGTGTGTTCAGAAAGGGGAAGTACTCCCTCTCTTATAAGCGAGCAATATGCTCCAGTATCTCTAAAGGTTCTGACCTCAGTTGTTTTTGAGTCTTCCTGAAGGGAAATAAGACTCTTACAGTAATAAGGGACCAACCTTTTCTCTACTTCTTTCAGGGATATGTTACTAGTGACACTATAGATTTTCCCTAATGGTTGGGGTTTATTTGGGCAGTTTGGGGAGATATGACCTACTTTGTTGCATAGGTACCAGATGACAGGCTTGACCTTAGCTCCCTGCTGACATTGTAACTGGTGTCGCTCCGACTGGTGTCGCTCTGGATACTGTTGTCGAGTTGCGCCATGTTGAGTGGTTTTTCGCTCACCAGGTTGACCATAAGTTGAGTAGCGTGGCTCACCCGGTGACTTAGTTGGCTTACGTAGACGTTCTCCTTCCAGCTGGCACTTCATCCTCCAATGTTGACGATCTCTGATCATGCCAGGCTGTTGAAAAGAGAGATGGGACTGCTCGGACAAGGAGCGGTTGGTTTCGAAGGTATCAGCCAATCTGGCTGCTTCCAATGCAGTGGTTAAGACACGATCCTGCAGAAAGAATCTAACCTCTGGTCCCACAGACTCCAGCAGGTTATCGACTAAGATGAGCCGCATGAGATCATCAAAGGTGGTGACACCACTTGCTTTGTACCAGCTGGTAAAAGCTTTGGTCTGCTGTCTTACAAAGTCAACCAGAGATTGACCAAGCTGTTGTCTGCCTGACTTGAATGACTTCCTATACTTAGCCGGAATGCACTGGCATGCTCCAAGAACTGTGGTCTTCACCACTTTATAATTGGAAATACCAGTGTCATGTAACACTGTATGCACCAAAGATGCCCAATGCTGTTCCGGCCACCTCAAGGCTCGAGCATGATTTTCAAAAGTTTCGAAAAATTGTTCAGGTTCTGCCTCATTGAAGTGGGGAACCAGTTGTACTGCTTTCTGTAAAGTCATTTACAACTTGAGAAAGCTGCCTTCTTTCTTTTTTCCTATCAAATTCTTCCTTGGCATATGCCCTCTGTTCCCTAGTCTGCTCAAGACTGATTTTCGCCAATTCAAGTGTCAACACAGCAGATTCGCCTTCAGACAACCCTGTCGCATGAGACTGACGATTTTGCTCAGTTGATGTATCATTTTCGTCCAGCGAGAACATTAGGTTTTTACTCCTGGCTCCTGTATAGGGAGGAGTTTGATGTGCCATCTCCTCTTCTTGATGTCTGATACTTATAAGAGTACGAAGCTGCACAGCTGTGAGAGTGCATTCGTAATCAATGCCAATGGAACGAGCAATTTGCCAACAATGCTGTAGAGAAAATTTAGACAAGTTTAATAAATTGTATTCAGACACTAGAGATCTGACTCGTCTAGGCAGCACACCCCAATGTAACACGCTATTTGCAATACATTCTTAGCTATGCACAGTACGACTGCAGATTACTCGTACCCCAACGTAACACGTTATTTGCAATACACGCTTAGCTATGCACAGTACGACTGCAGAATATGCACATACAATAGCAAGGCTGATACACAATAGCAAAGCTGACTGCAAAATATTCACACAACAGCAAGATTGACCGTAGCGAAGCGAGCACAATGAACAAGCTAATAGCAAGCTGTCAACGATCATACAATAGCAAGCTGACCATAAAACGTGAGGCTGACACGCAAAGTTTCGTAAAGCGTTGGCAAAGGTAACACAATACCAGACAGTAAGCTACACAATCTTCCTGCTCCAGCATCACCCTAGGCTCAACTCGTGCTCTAAGTCCAGCTCCAGCTCCCGGACAGGCTACCCATATTACAACCCAGGCCTGTTATCCTGGGTGTAAAGGGGAGCGAGGAGCAGAACAAACACAGCTGAATGTCTTTGAAATATATTTTCCTTCACCAAGAGCAATGTGAATATTTACAACTATGTACACTACATACAGTTGGAAAATGTGTGTGTACAACACGGTAAATTTAAGCAAGGTCAAGACACAGCCTGGAGACAGAATGGACAACCGTGCTCAACCAGCTCTAGTGGATATGACAAGGGCAGACAGGCAGGTGGTGCCCACAACACCTCTGCGATTGCCAGAACCATCTTCTCATTGGCTGAACCTGGGTACTGATCGAATGATGGGGCTCCATCGTCCGACCCTAGTACTGGTTCGCTGGTTGGGGAGATAGCCTTTCAATGAGGGTGCGTGCATGCGCCGAATAAAGGTTACATACTCTTTGCATGCCACAGCTCCCCTGCTTGTGTGTGTGCTCCTCTGCTTGTGTGTGCTCCCCTGCTTGTGTGTGCTCCCCTGCTTGTGTGTGCTCCCCTGCTTGTGTGTGCTCCCCTGCTTGTGTGTGCTCCCCTGCTTGTGTGTGTGCTCTCCTGCTTGTGTGTGCTCCCCTGCTTGTGTGTGTGCTCACCTGCTTGTGTGTGTGTTCCTCTGCTTGTGTGTGTGCTCCCCTGCTTGTGTGTGTGCTCCCCTGCTTGTGTGTGTGCTTCCATGCTTGCATGTGTGCTCCCCAGCTTGTGTGTGTGTTCCTCTGTTTGTGTGTGTGTTCCTCTGCTTGTGTGTGCTCCCCTGCTTGTGTGTGTGCTCCCCTGCTTGTGTGTGTGCTCCCTTGCTTGTGTGTGTGCTCCTTTGCTTGTGTGTGCTCCTCTGCTTGTGTGTGCTCCCCTGCTTGTGTGTGCTCCTCTACTTGTGTGTGCTCCCCTGCTTGTGTGTGTGTGCTCCCCTGCTTGTGTGTGCTCCCCTGCTTGTGTGTGTGTTCCTCTGCTTGTGTGTGTGCTCCCCTGCTTGTGTGTGCTCCCCTGCTTGTGTGTGTGCTCCCCTGCTTGCATGTGTGCTCCCCAGCTTGTGTGTGTGTTCCTCTGTTTGTGTGTGTGTTCCACTGTTTGTGTGTGTGTTCCTCTGCTTGTGTGTGCTCCCCTGCTTGTGTGTGTGCTCCCCTGCTTGTGTGTGTGTTCCTCTGCTTGTGCGTGCTCCCCTGCTTATGTGTGTGTGCTCCCCTGCTTGTGTGCGTGTTCCTCTGCTTATGTGTGCTCCCCTGCTTGTGTGTGCTCCCCTGCTTGTGTGTGCTCCCCTGCTTGTGTGTGTTCTCCCCTGCTTGTGTGTGTGCTCCCCTGCTTGTGTGTGTGTTCCTCTGCTTGTGTGTGTGTTCCTATGCTTGTGTGTGCTCCCTGCTTGTGTGTGTGCTCCCCTGCTTGTGTGTGCTCCCCTGCTTGTGTGTGTGTTCCTTTGCTTGTGTGTGTGTTTCTCTGCTTGTGTGTTCCTTTGCTTGTGTGTGTGTTTCTCTGCATGTGTGTGTGTTCCTCTGCTTGTGTGTGTGTGCTCCCCTGCTTGTGTGTGTGCTCCCCTGCTTGTGTGTGCTCCCCTGCTTGTGTGTGCTCCCCTGCTTGTGTGCTTCCCTGCTTGTGTGTGTGTGCTCCCCTGCTTGTGTGTGTGCTCCCCTGCTTGTGTGTGTGTTCCTTTGCTTGTGTGTGCTCCCCTGCTTGTGTGTGTGTTCCTTTGCTTGTGTGTGTTCCTCTGCTTGTGTGTGTGCTCCCCTGCTTGTGTGTGTGCTCCCCTGCTTGTATGTCCTCCCCTGCTTGTGGGTGTGCTCCCCTGCTTGTATGTCCTCCCCTGCTTGTGTGTGTGCTCCCCTGCTTGTATGTCCTCCCCTGCTTGTGTGTGTGCTCCCCTGCTTGTGTGTGCTCCCCTGCTTGTGTGTGATCCCCTGCTTGTGTGTGCTCCCCTGCTTGTGTGTGCTCCCCTGCTTGTGTGTGCTCCCCTGCTTGTGTGTGTTCCTCTGCTTGTGTGTGCTCCCCTGCTTGTGTGTGCTCCCCTGCTCGTGTGTATTCCTCTGCTTGTGTGTGTGTGTTCCTCTGCTTGTGTGTGATCCCCTGCTTGGGTGTGCTCCCCTGCTTGTGTGTGCTCCCCTGCTCGTGTGTTTGCTCCCCTGCTTGTGTGTGCTCCCCTGCTTGTGTGTGTTCTTCTGCTTGTGTGTGTGCTCCCCTGCTTGTGTGTGTGCTTCCTGCTTGTGTGTGTTCCTCTGCTTGTGTGTGTGCTCCCCTGCTTGTGTGTGCTCCCGTGCTTGTGTGTGCTCCCCTGCTTGTGTGTGCTCCCGTGCTTGTGTGTGCTCCCGTGCTTGTGTGTGTGCTCCCCTGCTTGTGTGTGCTCCTCTGCTTGTTTGTGCTCCCGTGCTTGTGTGTGTGCTCCCCTGCTTGTATGTCCTCCCCTGCTTTTGGGTGTGCTCCCCTGCTTGTATGTCCTCCCCTGCTTGTGTGTGTGCTCCCCTGCTTGTATGTCCTCCCCTGCTTGTGTGTGTGCTCCCCTGCTTGTGTGTGCTCCCCTGCTTGTGTGTGATCCCCTGCTTGTGTGTGCTCCCCTGCTTGTGTGTGCTCCCCTGCTTGTGTGTGCTCCCCTGCTTGTGTGTGTTCCTCTGTTTGTGTGTGCTCCCCTGCTTGTGTGTGCTCCCCTGCTCGTGTGTGTTCCTCTGCTTGTGTGTGTGTGTTCCTCTGGTTGTGTGTGATCCCCTGCTTGTGTGTGCTCCCCTGCTTGTGTGTGCTCCCCTGCTCGTGTGTTTGCTCCCCTGCTTGTGTGTGCTCCCCTGCTTGTGTGTGTTCCTCTGCTTGTGTGTGTGCTCCCCTGCTTGTGTGTGTGCTTCCTGCTTGTGTGTGTTCCTCTGCTTGTGTGTGTGCTCCCCTGCTTGTGTGTGCTCCCGTGCTTGTGTGTGCTCCCCTACTTGTGTGTGCTCCCGTGCTTGTGTGTGCTCCCGTGCTTGTGTGTGTGCTCCCCTGCTTGTGTGTGCTCCTCTGCTTGTTTGTGCTCCCGTGCTTGTGTGTGTGCTCCCCTGCTTGTATGTCCTCCCCTGCTTGTGGGTGTGCTCCCCTGCTTGTATGTCCTCCCCTGCTTGTGTGTGTGCTCCCCTGCTTGTATGTCCTCCCCTGCTTGTGTGTGTGCTCCCCTGCTTGTGTGTGCTCCCCTGCTTGTGTGTGATCCCCTGCTTGTGTGTGCTCCCCTGCTTGTGTGTGCTCCCCTGCTTGTGTGTGCTCCCCTGCTTGTGTGTGTTCCTCTGCTTGTGTGTGCTCCCCTGCTTGTGTGTGCTCCCCTGCTCGTGTGTGTTCCTCTGCTTGTGTGTGTGTGTTCCTCTGCTTGTGTGTGATCCCCTGCTTGTGTGTGCTCCCCTGCTTGTGTGTGCTCCCCTGCTCGTGTGTTTGCTCCCCTGCTTGTGTGTGCTCCCCTGCTTGTGTGTGTTCCTCTGCTTGTGTGTGTGCTCCCCTGCTTGTGTGTGTGCTTCCTGCTTGTGTGTGTTCCTCTGCTTGTGTGTGTGCTCCCCTGCTTGTGTGTGCTCCCGTGCTTGTGTGTGCTCCCCTGCTTGTGTGTGCTCCCGTGCTTGTGTGTGCTCCCGTGCTTGTGTGTGTGCTCCCCTGCTTGTGTGTGCTCCTCTGCTTGTTTGTGCTCCCGTGCTTGTGTGTGTGCTGCTCTGCTTGTGTTTGCTCCCCTGCTCGTGTGTTTGCTCCCCTGCTCGTGTGTTTGCTCCCCTGCTTGTGTGTGTGTTCCTCTGCTTGTGTACGCTCCCGTGCTTGTGTGTGCTCCCGTGCTTGTGTGTGTGCTCCCCTGCTTGTTTGTTCTCCCGTGCTTGTGTGTGTGCTGCCCTGCTTGTGTTTGCTCCCTAGCTCGTGTGTTTGCTCCCTAGCTCGTGTGTTTGCTCCCTAGCTCGTGTGTTTGCTCCCCTGCTCGTGTGTTTGCTCCCCTGCTTGTGTGTGTGTTCCTCTGCTTGTGTGTTTCTGTTTAAAGTAAACAATACATAAGTAACCTGCAAGAATGGTACAAATTAGACAAGATGGTTTTATTAATGTGGAAATTCAAATAGGTAATTTCCACATGATATTCTAAATAAAAATAAATGAGACTTAATTTTGCATATGAAAAGGTTATAATTATGTTAAACATAATTGTATGAATTTTGTTTAGTTTTCAATGCTTGTTGTTAAACAGGTGAAGCGTGATGGTAGTGTGATGGATCGTGCTCGTCTTACAGCTCCTTGGCCACTCACTGTTGCTCCATCAAAAATAAAAGGAGCTGGTTTAGGTGTTTTAACCACTGGTGAGCTTCCTGCCCGTCTTGTGTTTGGTCCGTATGAGGGTCGCATCGTGGCTCACGTGGAAGGTAGTGAGTCTGGCTATGGTTGGCGGGTAAGAAATTATACCTTTATTCCGATTGATTTAAATGTCACAAGTTATCCTTTTTTTAACTAGGAAATATATTCACTATCATTCATTCAATATTTGTGTTGCAAGATATGTGAAGACATCATGATTACAATGACATTGTGAACTGCATCATTCCTATGCTTCCTCAGAAGAATGTAGACACTGTACTTCACACCTCCAGGACTCAAGTCTACGTAATTGATTTTCCTGTATCTCTTTACAAATATTATCTTGCTCATACTCTCACACAATGTCAAACTTGAAAAATCACTTGTGTTCACTCACTCCAATCCTCAGCTTTCATTCTCTCAGATACTCTAGACTTAAAGCACGTGTTTATGCATAAATATTTTTGGTTCCCGGACAGTAAAGGTATAAGGCTACAAATGTTACATAAATAATATTTCTTACATTAAACTGGGGTTGCTGGTGTATGTTGATGATTGTGAACCGTGGAGAGGGATGTTGTGGCCCTAATGGACTGATGTAGATGGTTGGGAATTGTTTGTTGTGGCTGATGGTTGAAGCTTTGGTACTAAGGTGTGTGCTTGTAGTAGAATACTGAGAGATCTTCTAATGTTTTTTTGGTATTTTTTTTTTATCCTACAGTACTTTATATAGGTGAGAGTTAGGCATCAAGTGCTTTAGGCCTCATTTCAGAACATCGCTTCTAGAATTATCTGGATCCTCTTCATGAAAAATCTGTAGCTCTACCAATAATATGGAACTGCTCACATAATTGTTGTAATGTTAACTGCTTTTTTGAAGTTCTTCTTCCTCCTCTGTTATCTGCCTCCTCTGTATTAGTACAGTGAGCTCTGTCAACATTTCCTCTGGACTTTTCTCTTCATCACCATTTGGGAGGAGATAATTCGCATCATCTTCCTTCCCTCTCATTGCCAGCTGAACTGTTTTCTGCACCTGACTCTCAAGGGAACACCAGTGAAAATAATCATCATTAGGTCACATCTTTCCTCAACCTGCCTTTAATGTTGACTGGGGCACTTCGTTCCATGCACTTCTTACCTAGTTGATGACATCTGCAATGTTAGATTTATGCCAGAAGTTTGGTACTGTCAGGTTGGAATGAGTGCCCGACGCTGCGACAAGTTTCCACATCACTTTTTGTTTGTAGTTACACTTGAATGATTTAGTAATTCCACGATGATCCAGTGGTTGTATTAGAGATGTTGTATTTAGAGGTTAAAACATCTTTTTACATGTGGCTTCAAATCCAACAACGCTTCTGGATTAGTACAGGAATTATCAAGAGTGAAGAGAACCTTGAATGCAAAGTACTTGCTTGCAGGTAAAACTTAATTTTTATTGTTACGTAAACGTAACCAGTCATCCATGCTGACTGTTTGACCTCGAAGGAGCTGGTAAGGTTGTTTTTATCTAAACCTTTCTAAGCATGAGGACTCTTAGAACGATAAATAACCATGCGCTTACACTTAAAATCACCTGATGCGTTACCGCAAAGGAACAAGCAGTAGCAATCCTTTACTGGAGTATACCTGGAGGGGGTTTCAGGGGTCAACGCCCCGGTGGCCTGGTCTGTGACCAGGTCTCACAGTGGATCAGGCTTTGATCAACCAGGCTGTTACTGCTGGCCTCATGCAAACTGCCATACGAACGACAGTCCAGCTGGTCAGGTACTGACTTTAGGTGTCTACCCAAGCACCTTCTTGAAGACAGCCAGGGCTCTGTTGGTAATTCCCCCTTATGTATGCTAGGAGGCAGTTGAGCAGTCTTGGGCCTCTGACGCTTATTGTATTGTCTCTTAGCATACTCGTAGCGTCCCTGCTTTTCACTGGGGACATGTTGCAACTCCTACCAACTCTTTTGCTTTTGTAAGGAGTGATTTTCGTGTGTAGATTTGGGATTAGTCCCTCTAGGATTTTCCAGATGTACATTTTCATTTATCTTTCTCGCCTGCCTTCCAGGGAATACAAATCAAGGGACTTCAACTTTTCCCAGTAATTTAGGTGTTTTATCGTACTTATACATACCATCAAAGTTCTCTGTATATTCTCCAGGTCTGCAATTTCACCTGCTTTGAAAGAGGCCATTATAATGGTTATATCTCTGGTAGCAGTGAATGATAAGGCTTCTGAGGCATGTCACTTTATTGGTTCTTGTACACAGGCAGTGTGTTTAAATTGTCCTGGGACCCAACGTGCTGGGTCCTCTGTTGTGAGGGAGACAGGAATACACTAGTTGTTTCCAGGTTGGGTTGGCGCCAAGTGAGAGCGAGGCAGGTCCGGGTATGCCTACCTCGAGGCCTGACCTTTGGCAGGAACTTCAGAAACTAGGCATGTAGGCTTACTGTCTACATTTTGTTCGACCATCTACCCATGGTCGTCCTCGACTATGAATGACTGAAAAAAAAACCTCAGTTCCACTCTTGCAGAAACAATTCAAAGAACTCAAAATAAAAATATAAACCATACCATGGGTGGGGTTTGATCCCACGGTCAGAGAGTCTCAAAAAACTTGCATTTGTTTTCACAGTGGTGCCTATGCTAACCTTCCTATGGTGTAGAAATATACCTAGTTGGATGAATCTTATTGAAGCTAGCTGGCCCAGTGGCTAACGCGACGGTCTGGAGTTTTGAGACTCTCAGACCGCAGGATCAAACCCCACTTGTGGCATGGTTTGTTTGCAATCGTGTCATTATGATTTCCTGCGTCATAAAAATATATATATACATGTGGACACAGACAAAAAAAGCTTCCTACAGGGAAGGAAGAGAAAAAAAGGGGGTGTGCCAAAACATTGTGGTGCAAGGCAGTGAGCCTCGGTGAGCATCACTGCACGCCTTACTGTGTCTGGACAGATACTGCAACTCCAGGAGACATTGCTGCGGCTGAGCTATGACGTAACAGGGTACGGTCTCATCTGAAACGGCGAAGCAGTCGTCGTAGAGTAGTTGCTGCAGGGTTCACTCAACCTGGGGCACAATCTGCTGGTGCTCTTGAATGAGGCATCGTCAGAACTCGGCTTCTGGGCAGGACATCTTCTGGCAAGTGACTCAGGAGAACATTTCTCGACTGGTACTGTTGCTGGGCAGTCACTGCAGGGAATACGGCGCAGCCAGGGCCGGATTAAGAAGTCTCCGGGCCCTAGGCTATTCAGATTGGCGGGGCCTCTTTGAGTTACGGGTAAGCGAAGCGACCCCTTCCAGCTTGGGGGTTGGGGGGGGGGTTGGTGTGAACCTGTTTAAGGTCTAATTAAATACATTCTGGCTATTTAGATTAAATTTAATAGGGAAAGTACATCAAAACAACCAAAACCATTTACCAACAGCCATTATAACTATCTTGTTAAATCATGCATTTTAAAGAGAATAAACTCGAGACAGCATAGTATTACTAGATTAGGCTATTAAAGTAGTGATATCATGTACCTATTATATTCAGCATAACCACTACAGCACTATTATTCCCTTTATAAATCACTGACCATTATTGTTATCATTGCATCATGCATAAGACTATCAAATCATATAAACTCAAGAAAGTAAAGAATTGTTTATATTCACAGGCACTTCTTAAATAAACTTTTTTCTGGATTTCATATTGGCAAAATCATCAATTATATTCTGAAAATCAATATTTCTTGTTAGATCAGACTCAGTGGTCAACAAGGCTAGGTTACACAATTTGTCTTGGCTCATTGTTGAACGGAGCTGGTTTTTCACTCTTTTCAAAACAGAAAATGAACGTTCTCCTTCACAGTTAGTAGCTGGAAGTGTTAGGTAAAGGCGATACACTATGTCAACATTAGGGAAGGTTTCTGAGATACCTGCATTTCTTAAATGTTTCAAAGCAGCTGAGGGCGCACATTTTTCAGGTGGAGCTTTAATCTGATTCATATACCCAGAAAAATGAACTATTTCTTCAACAAATGTGTCCTGAACATCTGCTGAAAGGTGTTGTTGCAACTTTAATGCAGCTTCTCTCAATTCTGCATCTGGCATAGTAGTAATTTTGAACAGAAATCCAAACTTGTCATTGAGATTCTGGTAGATTTCGTTTCTTTTCACCAATTCTGTAATCAGTGAATCCAGAATGACGAAGTATGTAGCTGTCTTACATTTCTGCCTTGGTAGCAACACAATTTTATTGTCTGGCTCTTCAAGATACAAATGACAAAGAGTTGCAGCCCAGCCACCGTGGAGAGAAGACGTCGTCGTTCCTGCTCTTCAGCTGAGCAACTCTGAACACTGTTGCTCGAGAATTTACTTGGGTTATCCTGAGTAGTTCTTCACCAGAGCTGAGAGGAGACTTGCTTGCAGTCACTTCGAGCCCCATCCCATCAAGAGGGTAAGGCGGTGACTTGCTTGCTTGTTCACCCCTCTCATCCCCATCCCCCCATCCTTCCCCATCCTCCCCTCACCCATACAACAAAACTGGCCCACACACTTAACACACTACATACATTGCTATCCTTCTGACTGTCCTATCTTCTTCTTTTTCGGCAACTTCGCTTTGGCGAGTTAACACAAGGCATTTTGACCATCTGGTAGCCCGTGTGGTTTTTTAAAATCCAGCCGATCTTTGCCTTGGGCCCTTTCCCCTCACTACTCGAGGGTAGGCCATCTTAGGGGCTGACCTTCATAAGTCAGCTGAAATAGGATGTTAGGCTAACATTAAGGAAAGATAACTTTTTGTTAAGCAACTCCTCTGCCAGATGCACCTTTCCAGGCATCATGGCGAGGATTCGTGTAAGATTACGTATTGATGGAAATCAAATGTCCATGAAAGACATTCTCAAATGTATTTGCTCCAACTCAACTGTTGCTCCAGTGGATGTTTTTCAAACCCACGTTGGAGCAGTACTTCTCCTCTCTTCAGAAGAAGAGTTACTTCAACTACTAAAGCATGATGTCTTGGATAAACTGAAGACTTTTGGTGTTACCCCAGTTGCACCTGACAGCTATCAAGCTCAGAGGACTGTGTTTGTGGCCAGAATCAACAGTTTCATGAAACACAGCACTGTTAATGAAATTGTTGATAACATTAATACCGAGAATTCTGACCTTAGGGCTGTAGAAGCACATAAATTCTCGAATCCCAACAACAATAAGGTAATTTTAAAATTAATACTCGAGACACCTGAGGAGGCCAAACTTGTGTATCAAAATGGCTTCAAATGTTTTAGCACCAGATGTACATCTGACCAAATTTCTCTGGAACGCTTTGTCAGTGTAACACAATGTTTCAAGTGTTATGCCTTTGGTCATAACAACAACAAATGCAGTACACAAGGGCAAATTTGTAGCATTTGCTCTGGCCAACATTCGTATCGTGATTGTACCAATAAAAATACACCTAAATGTGTCCTCTGTAATGGAAACCATCATGCTGTTTCTGCTATTTGTCCTGAAAGAAAAAAGGAAATGCAGAAAATTCTTGACGCCAAGAAACTATCCACTTCTAAGAAGACCACTCCCCAGGCACCGCCAACCATGTCCCAAACTTCCTTCCCAGCTCTGCCTGGATCAAGTGGGACTCCTCAGGTCTCTACCAATGGTTCCAATGTTTGGAATTCTGCCCCTCTTGGAGCGCCCCAATCTAACCCTCACTTACAACAGACACAACAACAAGGTTCAGTCGCATCTCATATGTCTCAGGTATCCACAGACGGGGATATAACGAGAGCACAACTAATGTACTTGGTGGCCAAAGACATAGCAGGTGGTGACATTCAACTCTGCTCTCAGGTTTTAAATGATCTGTTAATGGATAATGGGATCACTCCCATCACTATCCCTGAAAATGTGAAGGCTATTATGACCCAGCCTTCTCATAACAAGAAGTATGTACCATACTCTACATCTAAAAATAAGCCTAAGTCATCCCTGGCCCAGGGATCGCCCTCCCCGCAAACCCAGGCTGTCAACTCCTCTCAACCCGATAAGTCAACACCTGAACATAACAATGCCCCAGAAAGTGGTGCCTACTCTCCCGCTATTGTAGCTGATCCTGTTGAACAGGAACTTTCCCAAGGTAACTCACCTTGCCTGTCTAATATTCCCTTGGAGCCTACACAGTCTCCCATTAACTCTCACGAGCCTCTGCTTCCTGAAACTGAGAATAGCATACCTCAGTTTTATGATGATGACTCTAACGACTCTAACGATTCTAATGAGTCTGTTAATATTACTGCCTCTAGTGAAGATGATGGCATTTTTAATACACAAGCATCCACGCAAAAGTTCCCTCCTCCCCTTGACGAGTCCAGCAGGGATAGTGTGGATACAACACATGACATTACTTGCAGGCGTTCAGAACGCAGTGTACGAGCGAAGAAAAAGCAATAATGGGGATTACAATTTTCCAACTTAATGTTCATCATTTCTTTAATAACCGTTACCTTCTTGAGGTTGAACTACATAACTACAATCCCGATGTTATACTTTTGAACGAGACAGCTGCAAGAGTTGATCAACATATTAAATTACGTGGATACTGTACTGTGGAGAAATCGAGAGGACCCTTTAGTGGTGTAGCCATCTTGGTTAAATTAGGATATACATTTAAAAATATTCATGTTGATGAAGATAACATTCTTGCAATAGAACTAACAACGTCGCATGGACAACTAGTGATAGTAACTGGATATTTTCCCCCGAGACAACAATATATAGAGTCAATTCCTCTACATAGGATATTAAGTAGGAATATTCCAACAATTCTAGCGGGAGATTTTAATGCTCATCACCCTGCCCTCTTCAACTGTGGAGCTGGTATTCCACTGGGTGACTTAAAAGGAAAACAACTCTTTAATATCATGACAGCTAGAAACTTGTCATTTCAAGGCCCATTCTTTAAATCGTACATTGGACCTCATCCAGGGACACCTGATATAGTACTGACAAACAGAGACTGTGACATCTTTCACTGTCGTATATCTCCTGGTGGACATGTAGGATCTGACCATATCCCTGTTATAATACAACTACAAACTTCTCCATTTAGAATCCCTGTACCTCCTAAACCCAATCTTAACACCCTAGGATTTGACCCCATCAGGGCATATCTGGGTGATGATGAAATTGTGTCTTTGGAAAATCTACCTTCCAATGCAATTGATGATGCAATCAGGTCCCTGCATAATCGAATAATTGAAGCTACAAATGCAACTTGTCAATTAGCTTCCACAAAGATATACCAACAATATAAACCTACTAGAGAAATTAGAGACACTTTAAGAAATTATCAAGCAGAATGTCGAAGGCATCTTCAAACGCGACAACCACCAGCAGCTACACTGCACCGATTAAGGCACGAATTAATTAACATGATTAGTCATCACAAACGGGACTTATGGAAATTGCTAGTCCTTCAAGCTAATCAGTATAAACGTGAACCAGCAAAATTTTGGAGTAAGATCCGACAACTTTTAGGGGCAAAGCACAAGGCTCCTAACTACCTAGTTCATACCTTCACTGATGAGGATGATGAAGATGTTGAAATTAAACTTGACGATCCACAGGACCAGGCTAATTTGATGGGTGATGTATGGGAGAAAATTCTCTCCCATAATAACAGTCGTCAATTTAACAATAATCATTATCAGTTAGTAAATGAATGGAGAGATGAGAACTTGGATGATCTACAACCACTACCTACCATCGATACTTCAACTCTTGAAGATACCCACCCGCTTACTAGACCTATTACATTACTAGAGATAAGTCAGGTTATTGGAAAAATGAGAAATAGAGCCCCTGGCCTCTCTGGAATAACAATGAAACAAATAAAGTACCTACCTAGAAATTGCAAACAGTCCTCAGGACATTTTCCAGTTGTTTTTAAGACTGCTAGGATGATCTTTCTTGGTAAGCCCAATAAAGACATCCACCAACCTGGGAACTATAGACCTATATCTTTACTTGAAGTCACTGGAAAAGTTCTTGAGAAAGTCATTTCCAACAGATTGAACTACTATATGGAGTTTAATCACTTTTTTACTGAAAAACAATTTGGCTTTAGAACACATAGAGGTACCAATCATGCAATAAATGTTATTTTCGATACTGTAGCAAGTCTAAAACAGCAGGGCAATCTTGCCTTAATTGCCACCAGAGATGTTCATAAAGCTTTTGATAACTTATGGCATGATGGCCTTATATACAAACTCATTGACCTACCAGACCATAACTGGACTTTTCTCAGAGTAATTTATAATTTCTTAACTCAAAGAAAAATCATTCCCACCTTTCATGGCAAGTCGACAGAACCTTTTATACCGACGGCTGGTGTCCCACAAGGTTCTTGTCTCAGTCCACTTCTGTTTAACATTTATGTGAATGACCTTCCTCAACCAGAGTTTAATGACACAATTGTGACACAGTTTGCAGATGATGTTATTCATGTCGTCTCATCAACTCCAGTAACAGGAAAATACAAGTATGAGAAAGTCATAGAAAAAATTAATATTGAACTTCGTCGAACATCTAATTGGGAGAAGAAATGGAGAATTACGACTAATCCTGACAAGGTCCTTGTTAGCACGATAGGATGTTTTGCATCAACCATCGAAGATAAAGGGGGTATCTCCATCAGAGGTACACCTGTAGCCATTAGAAACCCTAACAAGATCTTGGGATACGAAATAGACAGGCTGCTCCACTCAACATCTCATGTAACTAAAAAGATCAACACAGCCAAAGCCGGTCTTAGCAGACTCTTTCGATTTAATCAAGCCCCTCAACATGTCAAAAAACATCTGTATAAAATTATAATAAGACCTATACTCGAATACCCTTGTGTCCCAATGTCATTAACAACAAAGACCAACATGCTACGGTTACAAAGGGTCCAGAATAGAGCTCTTCGCTTTATTACCGATACCAGGAGGAGAGACAGAGTTAAAATGGCAGATTTACACACACAACAAGATATTACTGCTATAAATGTACGCCTTGACACCCTAAAAAAGAAACAACTTTATATAATGCAAGAACTATACATGCCAGATAGGGAACATCCTATACAAGTGGTAAATACCACAGATTACACCATCAATACTCCTCCTCACAGGACTCAAAGAATGACTCTCCCACAGAGGGTTCGTCGTTTTATTCATAAAGATGATTACCCTCGACCCATGATTTTGAGCAACTTACCTGATGAAGAAGATTGGGTACCACCAGAACCTTTCTATGTACACTGAGAAAATCATCGCCCCCAATTAGGGAGACATCTTAAATAACTTTCTAATGTAAAATTATGCTATTGACTATGGTTGGACACCACCATTAAGAAGCTATTGTCACGAACTTATAAACTTGCCAGAAAATTATTGCTTTTCTTGTCGTATAAATATCCGTTGTGCAATCGCGAAAAAAAAAAAAAAAAAAAAAAAAAAAAAGCAATTGCAACTTGTATAACTACTACCAATTGAGAGTCATGTACTTATATACCTATTATATCTATGTGACTCTGATGGGTTAGTATTATACCCCTTAAAGAATATATTATCAATCCACATACACTTTTTAAATTACACCAAAGTGGTTGGGCCACTTACCTTTTATATCCTACCTCTCCTCCCCCTCCCACCTTTCCATCCTTACCCATCTTACCAAAGCTCTGGTCATCAGAACTCGAAGAACTCGAAACTCTTCAAAATTGCGTTTCCTCTTCCTTGACCGCTGATGATCAGCCCGGTAACTGTAGTCTTTCACCAGCAGTTTAGCTTTCTCTCCAAACATTTCAAAAGCTTCATCATTGCGAAGTGAGCTTACAAATTCCACTAAGCCTGCATAGAGGTTAGCAAAAGTAGCCATTTCAATTTCAATTTTCTGAAGTGTCTTGTTCGTGGCATTTAACCGTTCCAGTATACAGTCCCAAAGCACACAGAGTAAGGCCAATTCAAAATCTTCCAATTTTGATGCTAAGCTGGCTGCTTCGCTTCTTGTAGTTGCTGTCTGGTCTTCATCCTCTGCTATTTGGATCAAAGCAGAACGTATTTCAGCAAAGCTGTCTTTCAAAGCATGTGTTGCATCATGCTGCGCTGACCACCTTGTTGTTGATAATGATTTGATGACATCTCCATGAATGGTTGACTTGAGTATACTCCATCGATGCGTTGAAGCAGAGAAAAAATTAAAGAGTGCTTGTAAAAGTCCAAAAAATGAAACTGCTGCGACACAACACTCCGCAGCACATGACCCAACAAGATTAAGAGAATGTGCTGAGCAGGGCACATATTCAGCAAGTGGGTTGATTTGCTTGGTACGGGCTTGCAATCCATTATATTTACCCGACATGTTACTTGCATTGTCGTAGCTCTGGCCACGGCAATCCATAATAGAGAGATCATGTTCAAGCAGAGTATCCAGTACTACATTCATCATTGTTTCTCCATCATGGCCTGAAAGAGGAATGAATTTTATAAAGCGCTCTACAGGCTTACCACTGGAGTCGACAAAGCGAACAATGAATGTCAACTGATCTGTATGTGAAATATCTGGTGTTGAATCTACACATATTGCAAAGTATTCTGCAGTTTTCACTGCTGCTATGATGTTATTGAGGACCTTCTTAGTCATCAGTTCAATAAATTCATTGCATATAGTAGATGACATGTAAGATACAGTGCCTCTTCCTGCATTCCCAAGGCGTGACACATGATTTGCTAAGAATGGATCGAATTGTGCTAACAGTTCTATGATCCCTAGGAAATTGCCATTGTTTTCCGAACCAAAAACCTCATTTTCTCCACGGAAAGCAAGTCCTCTTAGAGCTAAGAATTTTACAACAGCAACAACTCTTTCTAGAACTTTTCTCCAATAAGTGCGCTCTTTTTCAGTTTGATTTTCCAAATGAGAATCCAATAAACCTTTTTTCTGTGCACGAAATACACTGGCTAAAATGCAGCTCCTGTGAGTGGTGCTGTTTTCATGTTCCTCGAAACGCTTGGAATTTTTCCAGTCATTGAACCCCTGTGTGAAGGTATTTTCTTTGGTAGAAAATAGCTTGCATGCTGAACAGTACACTTTTCCTGCGCTTTCAGAGTATACCATCCATGATCTTTTCACAGTTTCTGAATTTGCAAGCTTCCTATAAAACATAGATGACTTTAAACAACAACGACTTCCATCATCATAAATCCTTGCTGATTTCCTAAAGTCAATGTTCAGAGTTTGACTGAAGTTTTCTGCAATGAAAGCATTACGTAGAGAATCTGGGATTACATTTGGCCATGAGGCAGGATCTTTTAAGACAAATCCTGTGAATGAAATGTCCGTTGAGACATTGAGAGGAGGCACAAAAGAAGTAGATGCTGGCTGAGAAATAATGGAGGGAGAGCTTCCTGTATGATCTGACGTATCTGCAGATTCAACTGTACTGGTAACATCAGAAACTGTTTTCGTGAGCATGTCTGTGATCTTTCTGCAGCTTCCTACATCTTTCTTTTTCTGTTCTTCTTGAATTTTCTTCTTTCTTTTCTGTGACCCACTCGCATAAGAACGTCCAACATCACGTTCACGAGATGCCATAATGAGGATGTATCACTGTCTCTAATCATGCAAATACAAATTGTGCATTATCAATTATTAATTTTTTAATTATTATTAATTTTTTTTCTGTCAATTGGGGGGGATATGGCCCTTGTAGCCCCCTTTCCTCTGGCTGCGCATCTAAAAATTCAAAACGTTACCAGAAAGGAGTCATATACAGAACTTTTACCATAGATTAGGTTAGTGATTTGGGCTACGAATATTTTACTAATTCATCCTCCTTGATCTCCATTTACTTAAACAGAAATCACACTGAGTCCAAGAACAATGTACAATGATATTTATATTACCATTTTCATAACTAAACTAATCATTATGTTTTGCATGATATATGGCCTACCACCATAGATAAGGACATGAGAATTAAAGAATGCAGGGACAATTTTCAGTTTCACCCAACCAACGATTTTCTGATGTGGCTTATGTGTTTCTGGGGAAATATGTAGTAAATTAATTGATGTTCTACATCACTTCCGTCGCAACTTGAAAACTAAGCATTTGCGACGGAAGTGACGTAGAACATCAATCAATTAAGATCTGTTATTGAAATGATAAAGACTTAAAGACAGGACAAAGTGCTTTTAAAACCTACAAACAGAAGTCAGTTTGCGTTTTTAGGTTTTTCTTTATAGTATTTTTACCAAAAATGCGTCTTTACTGGTCCATGCGTCTTTACTGGTCAAGTAACCCTATCAGGTACCTCCCTTAACATTTAGAGGCGAAAACAAACATTTATCCATACACATCAATGTCTATCAACAACACTTCAGTTAATTTGTCACAGTACAAGTCTAGATAACGTGTAATTACTACAGAAAATTGGAGAGGAATCTCCCATACTCGCCCATTAGCGGGAAAACACAGCTGTTCTGATGTAAACAAAGGCGTGTTGAGTGTTGCCATCTATGGTTAGGTTTATTTATTTTTATTTTATTTTATTTCATTATTTATTTTTGTTTTGATTTATTTTTAAAAATCAATTTTACTCTCCAAACACTTGAACTTTTTAGGTAGGGACCCCTTTGCACTTGCACCATGTGTGCGGTCTTGGATGAGCCCCTGAACCCCTTGGACCGCGGGGCCCTCAAATGCGTGGGGCCCTAGGCAAATGCCTAGTTTGCCTATGCGGTAATCCGGCCCTGGGTGCAGCACAGCTTAGTGGTGCTGGCAAGAGTGAGTCGTAGCAGGGACGACTCAGGCGCTTCATCTGGGAGTCGTATCAGCTAACCGGTGGCCACCGGTGGCCCGGTTGCCTGGTGGCTAAAGCTCCCGCTTCACACACGGAGGGCCCGGGTTCGATTCCCGGCGGGTGGAAACATTTCGACACGTTTCCTTACACCTGTTGTCCTGTTCACCTAGCAGCAAATAGGTACCTGGGTGTTAGTCGACTGGTGTGGGTCGCATCCTGGGGGACAAGATTAAGGACCCCAATGGAAATAAGTTAGACAGTCCTCGATGACGCACTGACTTTCTTGGGTTATCCTGGGTGGCTAACCCTCCGGGGTTAAAAATCCGAACGAAATCTTATCTTATCTTATCTTATCACCGAAATTAGAGTGATCAGGCTATGACACAAGTCAGACAGTCATCTGCTGACAGGACTACTGCAGCTTGACCACTGTCATCTTGATTAGAGTGGGAGTCAAGGCAGAGGTTAGACTGAGCGTCCCCAGACTGATTTCTACTCGTAACTGTACTCTGACGGTCAGGAGGTGAAGTGATACGAGTCTCTACCGGCAGTCATAGCAGGGACGACTCAGGCATTGCGTCTACGAGTGGCGAGAATTAGTACTTTCTATACACGGGGCTCAGACACTCATAATCTGATGCATGAACTGACTAGTGTCAGTTGTCGAACGGTCACAACAGGGAGATGTGTAACAGGAGAGTATTAACAATGGTCTGCACTCAAACCATTCATTCATCAGGGACACATGTATACTAGCATATCCGCACTGCACGTGTGGTAATACTACAACACATGGCTTGCACTAGCAATTGCTTTTCTGTGCAAAAATCGACACCAAGGTATTTGCAACATGTGAGAACATTAGTAAAGAAACAGTGACTGAGAGGAATTAACATTTGACATATCTTCTCTCAATCGTTCTGGACAATACTGAATATTGAAACTATAACTGTCGATGGGACATCATGGGATGTCAGGTGTGGCGTCGTGAGATGATGTCATGGGGTGACATCAGGAGGTGACGTCGGGGCAGACCTCCTGGGGTGACGTCTGGCAGACGTCCAAGAGTGACATCGGGTAGACATCGCAAGGTGACGGGGGGCAGATGTGAGTGACGTCAGGAAGACATCCTGGGTGACATCGAGAAGGCGTCATGGGTGACGTCATGAGGTAGCATCATGCAGCACGGTGACGTTGTGAGGTGACGTCATGCAGCATTGACGTCGGGAGCATGGTGACGTCACGGGGTGACGTTGCAAGGTAGCGTCAGGCAGCAAACATTTGGCTTTGGACATCTGGCTTGGTAACCCGCGTAGCTCGCTCCACATGTCTAGTAGGTCCACACGTGGTTTCGTGATCCACATGGCTTCGATGGATGACACTGTCATGCAAATTCGGGTGTCATCCGCAAAGGAAGATATGGTGCTGTAGCTAACATGAATGAGGAACAGGATGGGAGAGTACTGCACCTTGTGGAACAAAGCTTTTCACTCTAGCTGCCTCTGACTTTACTCTGTGTACTATTACTCTTTGTGTTTTATTTAATAAGAAGTTACAGATCCATCTACCAATTTTTCCTGTTATTTCTTTATCACGCATTTAGTGTGCTATGACACCATGATCGTACTTGTCGAAGATTTTTGTAATCTCTGTACACTACATCTGCACTTTGTGCTCCAGAGCATCCAAGACCATGTTATACTGGTCCAGTAGTTGAGAAAGGCAGGAGCGGCCTGTTCAAAACCATGCTGCCCTGGGTTGTGTAACTGTTAGGTATCTAAGTGGGTGGTGATCTTACTTCTTAGAACCCTTTTAAAGATTTTTATGATGTGGGATGTTAGTGCTATCGGTTTGTAGTTCTTTGCAATTGCTTTACTGTCACCTTTGTGGAGTGGGGCTATCTGTTGTTTTTAGTGATTGTGAGATGACCCTTGTGTCCATTCTACATAGAATGCTGAAGACACATGAATGGGGCTTCTTGCAGTTTTTGATGAACACAGAGTTCCATAGTCTGGGCCTGTGACAGAGGGCAGGTCATTTATTGCTTTTTCAAAGTCTTGTGGTGTTAGTTTAATATCAGAGGTGTTTGAATTGGCCGGATTTTGAGTCTCGGTCATAAAAAATTAATTTAGAGTGTCGACTCTTAGTCTGGTTAATTAACGGCTCACTAAACACTGAGTCATATTGGGACTTTATATCACCAATTTCTTTGGTGTCATCTGTATAAGTCCCATCTAGTCTTAAGCAAGGGTCCAATACTAGATGTTGTTTTTGCCCTAGATTTAGCATAAAAAAATGTATTTTTTTTTCCAATTTCATTGACGGCTTTAAGTCCTTCCTGTGTTTTTTGTCTCCTGTTATGATTCCTTAAGCTTAAGTTCGATATTGGCTATTTCTCTGACTAATACCTCCTTTCGTATTTCAGATATATTGGTTCCATTCAGCAGTTCTGTGATTCTTCGCTTTCTCCTGCATTGGGAGCGTTTCTTTCTAGTTTACATCATCCCTTCTCTTCTGCTGCATTGAATCCCAATAATTTTTTTTCTTGTTGACTGAGGAAAGCTTTTCCTGACATGTTTCTCCAGCAAGTTAACACTTGCTGAGGTCCATAGCAACCTTCAGAAATAATTTTCAGAAATTCAGCAAGGAAATTATCTGCAGTTGTGGTCAGTTGAAACACTTTCACCAGAACACTTAATTTTATTTACCTAAATACTTAACTTGAACATGTTGAACCAGCCTGTGCTGAACACATTGTTCAGGTCTTCCTTCTCATAACTCACTGTTCAGGTTTTTCTTCTCATAACTCACTGTTCAGGTCTTTCTTCTCATAACTCACTGTTCAGGTCTTCCTTCTCATAACTCACTGTTCAGGTCTTCCTTCTCATAACTCACTGTTCAGGTCTTTCTTCTCATAACACACTGTTCAGGCCTTCCTTCTCATAACTCACTGTTCAGGTCTTTCTTCTCACAACTCACTGTTCAGGTCTTCCTTCTCATAACTCACAGTTCAGGTCTTTCTTCTCACAACTCACTGTTTAGGTCTTCCTTCTCACAACTCACTGTTCAGGTCTTTCTTCTCATAACTCACTGTTCAGGTCTTCCTTCTCATAACTCACTGTTCAGGTCTTCCTTCTCATAACTCACTGTTCAGGTCTTCCTTCTCATAACTCACTGTTCAGATCTTCCTTCTCATAACTCACTGTTCAGGTCTTTCTTCTCATAACTCACTGTTCAGGTCTTCCTTCTCATAACTCACTGTTCAGATCTTCCTTCTCATAACTCACTGTTCAGGTCTTCCTTCTCACAACTCACTGTTCAGGTCTTCCTTCTCATAACTCACTGTTCAGGTCTTTCTTCTCATAAGTCACTGTTCAGGTCTTCCTTCTCATAACTCACTGTTCAGGTCTTCCTTCTCACAACTCACTGTTCAGGTCTTCCTTCTCATAACACACTGTTCAGGTCTTTCTTCTCATAACTCACTGTTCAGGTCTTCCTTCTCATAACTTACTGTTCAGGTCTTTCTTCTCATAACTCACTGTTCAGGTCTTTCTTCTCATAACTCACTGTTCAGGTCTTCCTTCTCATAACTTACTGTTCAGGTCTTTCTTCTCATAACTCACTGTTCAGGTCTTTCTTCTCATAACTCACTGTTCAGGTCTTTCTTCTTATAACTCACTGTTCAGGTCTTTCTTCTCATAACTCACTGTTCAGGTCTTTCTTCTCATAACTCACTGTTCAGGTCTTCCTTCTCATAACTTACTGTTCAGGTCTTCCTTCTCACAACTCAATGTTCAGGTCTTCCTTCTCATAACTCACTGTTCAGGTCTTCCTTCTCATAACTCACTGTTCAGGTCTTCCTTCTCATAACTCACTGTTGAGGTCTTCCTTCTCATAACTCACTGTTCAGGTCTTCCTTCTCATAACTCACTGTTCAGGTCTTCCTTCTCATAACTCACTGTTCAGGTCTTCCTTCTCATAACTCACTGTTCAGGTCTTCCTTCTCATAACTCACTGTTCAGGTCTTCCTTCTCATAACTCACTGTTCAGGTCTTCCTTCTCATAACTCACTGTTCAGGTCTTCCTTCTCATAACTCACTGTTCAGGTCTTCCTTCTCATAACTCACTGTTCAGGTCTTCCTTCTCATAACTTACTGTTCAGGTCTTCCTTCTCATAACTCACTGTTCAGGTCTTTCTTCTCACAACTCACTGTTCAGGTCTTCCTTCTCATAACTCACAGTTCAGGTCTTTCTTCTCACAACTCACTGTTCAGGTCTTCCTTCTCACAACTCACTGTTCAGGTCTTTCTTCTCATAACTCACTGTTCAGGTCTTCCTTCTCATAACTTACTGTTCAGGTCTTTCTTCTCACAACTCACTGTTCAGGTCTTCCTTCTCATAACTCACAGTTCAGGTCTTTCTTCTCACAACTCACTGTTCAGGTCTTCCTTCTCACAACTCACTGTTCAGGTCTTTCTTCTCATAACTCACTGTTCAGGTCTTCCTTCTCACAACTCACTGTTCAGGTCTTCCTTCTCATAACTCACTGTTCAGGTCTTTCTTCTCATAAGTCACTGTTCAGGTCTTCCTTCTCATAACACACTGTTCAGGTCTTCCTTCTCACAACTCACTGTTCAGGTCTTCCTTCTCATAACTCACTGTTCAGGTCTTCCTTCTCATAACTTACTGTTCAGGTCTTCCTTCTCACAACTCACTGTTCAGGTCTTCCTTCTCATAACTCACTGTTCAGGTCTTTCTTCTCATAACTCACTGTTCAGGTCTTTCTTCTCATAACTCACTGTTCAGGTCTTTCTTCTCATAACTCACTGTTCAGGTCTTCCTTCTCATAACTTACTGTTCAGGTCTTCCTTCTCACAACTCACTGTTCAGGTCTTCCTTCTCATAACTCACTGTTCAGGTCTTTCTTCTCATAACTCACTGTTCAGGTCTTCCTTCTCATAACTCACTGTTCAGGTCTTCCTTCTCATAACTCACTGTTCAGGTCTTCCTTCTCATAACTCACTGTTGAGGTCTTCCTTCTCATAACTCACTGTTCAGGTCTTCCTTCTCATAACTCACTGTTCAGGTCTTCCTTCTCATAACTCACTGTTGAGGTCTTCCTTCTCATAACTCACTGTTCAGGTCTTCCTTCTCATAACTCACTGTTCAGGTCTTCCTTCTCATAACTCACTGTTCAGGTCTTCCTTCTCATAACTCACTGTTCAGGTCTTCCTTCTCATAACTCACTGTTCAGGTCTTCATTCTCATAACTCACTGTTCAGGTCTTCCTTCTCATAACTCACTGTTCAGGTCTTCCTTCTCATAACTCACTGTTCAGGTCTTCCTTCTCATAACTCACTGTTCAGGTCTTCCTTCTCATAACTCAGTGTTCAGGTCTTCCTTCTCATAACTCACTGTTCAGGTCTTCCTTCTCATAACTCACTGTTCAGGTCTTCCTTCTCATAACTCACTGTTCAGGTCTTCCTTCTCATAACTCACTGTTCAGGTCTTCCTTCTCATAACTCACTGTTCAGGTCTTCCTTCTCATAACTCACTGTTCAGGTCTTCCTTCTCATAACTCACTGTTCAGGTCTTCCTTCTCATAACTCACTGTTCAGGTCTTCCTTCTCATAACTCACTGTTCAGGTCTTCCTTCTCATAACTCACTGTTCAGGTCTTTCTTCTCATAACTCACTGTTCATGTCTTCCTTCTCATAACTCACTGTTCAGGTCTTCCTTCTCATAACTCACTGTTCAGGTCTTCCTTCTCATAACTCACTGTTCAGGTCTTCCTTCTCATAACTCACTGTTCAGGTCTTCCTTCTCATAACTCACTGTTCAGGTCTTCCTTCTCATAACTCACTGTTCAGGTCTTCCTTCTCATAACTCACTGTTCAGGTCTTTCTTTTCATAACTCACTGTTCAGGTCTTCCTTCTCATAACTCACTGTTCAGGTCTTCCTTCTCATAACTCACTGTTCAGGTCTTCCTTCTCATAACTCACTGTTCAGGTCTTCCTTCTCATAACTCACTGTTCAGGTCTTCCTTCTCATAACTCACTGTTCAGGTCTTCCTTCTTAACTCACTGTTCAGGTCTTCCTTCTCATAACTCACTGTTCAGGTCTTTCTTCTCATAACTCACTGTTCAGGTCTTCCTTCTCATAACTCACTGTTCAGGTCTTCCTTCTCATAACTCACTGTTCAGGTCTTCCTTCTCATAACTCACTGTTCAGGTCTTCCTTCTCATAACTCACTGTTCAGGTCTTCCTTCTCATAACATTATTTTATAGTACTCTAAGGCTTTATTTTTCTTATTAAGATGACATTAAGTGATGCGTCTTATTTTTTTTGGTCATTCCACTTATACAACATTTTTCCTGTTTTATTTAGCTGTTGTGATGTACTTGTCTTTGTCTTCAGGAGCTCATAACTCGGGTTGGTGATTGGACAAGCTTATAGCATCTGACTGATGCTACAAGTTCTTGCCGTCTCCACCACACCTGCACCACTTGTAACTTATCTAATATCTCAGTTTTTATCATAACATCAAGACTTGAATGATAAAACAATATTCTTGCCACTTGCAGCATCACTCACATTCCTCTTGTGTGTCATGGTTACTATGCAGACATTAAATACGATGATGAAAATACAAAAAAAAAAAAAAAACATTCACCAGCAGAGAGGTGAGTATGGTGTGGTGTGGGACACGCGTGTACACAGCATTGAAACATGAGAGGTGGGATGGGGGGGCCAACTAGGCCATCCCCAGAAAGACACTGGTTTGACCCACAGGCTGGCTGTCCACGAGCCCATAAGACGAAGGGAAAAGCACTTGTGCAGCTCTAAATTATTTCCCCTAAAATTGCATCATCATAAATTAATTTTATGGAGTTATGAGTGAAAAATGCATCAATTTTGCAATCGTTGCATATAGAAAACATCATT
Source organism: Cherax quadricarinatus (assembly GCF_038502225.1). Classification (NCBI taxonomy): domain Eukaryota; kingdom Metazoa; phylum Arthropoda; class Malacostraca; order Decapoda; family Parastacidae; genus Cherax; species Cherax quadricarinatus. The sequence continues at coordinate 3,195,700 of NC_091311.1, read as the reverse complement.
GAAGATCACATCTTAATTAATGGTTTACTGTCCTACAATTTCTTGCTTATTTTGCTGTGGAGCTTTGCAGTATCTGCGATAATACGTTTTCTTCTGAAACACATTTATGAGCATGGACACAGGGGTCATCCCATACTCACTAAAAACAACAGACATAGCCCCACTGTATAAAGATGGCAGTAAAGCAATTGCAAAGAACTACAGACCAATAGCACTAACATCCCATATCATAAAAATATTTGAAAGGGTTCTAAGAAGCAAGATCACCAACCACTTAGATACCTATCAGTTACACAACCCAGGGCAACACGGGTTTAGAGCAGGTCGCTCCTGCCTGTCCCAGCTACTGGACCATTATGACAAGATCCTGGATACTATAGAAGATAAACAAAATGCAAATGTAGTATACACAGACTTTGCAAAAGCCTTTGACAAGTGTGACCATGATGTAATAGATCACAAAATGCGTGATAAAGGAATAACAGCAAAATTTGGTAGATGGATCTATAACTTCCTGACATATAGAACACAAAGAGTAATAATAAACAAAGTAAAGTCTGAGGCAGCTGTGGCGAAAAGCTCTGTTCCACAAGGCACAGTCCTTGCTCCCATTCTATTCCTCATCCTCATTTCTGACATAGACAGAGATGTAAGCCATAGCTCCGTGTCTTCCTTTGCGGATGACACCAGAATTGCCATGACAGTGTCCTTCATCGAAGACACCGCAAAACTCCAAGCGGACATCACCCAAATCTTCAAATGTGCCACTCAAAACAATATGAAGTTCAATGAAGAGAAATTTCAGCTTCTCAGATATGGAAAACTTTAGGAAATTAAAACTGTATCAGGGTAAGCAATAAATTCTAACCATAAAAGAGACCGAAAAAGTAATGTGATGGACCTGGGAGTGATAATGTCAGAGGATCTCGCAGTGAAGAGGCTCTTGGTCTGAGGAATTAGACCTGTTGATCTCTTTCCTCAGACCGAACCTAATTACCCCCCCAATCCACCCTTCCCTATCCTATCTTCCCCATTCTCCCTTTTCCCTTTCCTCCTCCTCCTCCCCTTCTCTCCCTTATTCCCTTATTCTTTTTGGCCTGTGGGATTCTTTCCACATGCATGCTGGTTCCTAGGTAGGGGGGAGGGTATCAGGGTCCATCCCATTCTGTTGAGGTTCTTGGCGGTGGCATAGTTTGCCGTGGAATCTGGATTTCCTGGGGATGTCCCGATCCTCTCAGGATCGGGACATCCCTAGGAAATCCAGATCGGTGTGTCTTTTGGGCGACGGGTGTATCTCTGGAGGCTGCCTTTCGGATTCCTGGGGTGGCGGCCAAAGGGATTATGCTTTGTGGTGGATATCCCGCCGCCATCTTTTTTATCCGCCAAGGTAGCTCGGCAGATGTGAGATTGCTATCCCAGATTGCTGGTTTACCGGCATGAAGGGTAGGGTATGGCACGGGTTCCATGCTGCATCTGCGCTACTTGCGGTGCTGAGGTCCTCTTGGGCATGGAGGGAGATTTACAGCCCTTTCATTCCTCCTAGGAGCTATTCCTCCCTGTTCCCCCTCTTGCTGGTGCTGTTTCGTCACCCACTTCAGGTACCGGGGTTTTAAGTGACTCCTTCAATTTGTCTCACCTCCACTCTCCTTTGACTATGCTTCTGGCCTCTCCTTCTATGGTGCGGCAATTTTCAAATTGCCAGCCTGTTCCACGTCGGACCGTCTCCGGTTCCACTCCTAAATGCCTATGACAATTACCTATTCCTTCTTTGCTTACTTCTCGCCCTCCTCAGAAAAGACCAACACGTCACGCACTCCCTTTCCATGCTTAACTTCGAAATGAACAATGGATTAAATTCTTCACTTTATGACCAACTTCCTCTACTGCCTATCTTTCTGACCATAGTATTGGCAAGGCGCTCCTATGCCATGTTGGTAGAGATATATCCTTTCACGCTCTCAAGAGCAGTACATGCATCATTACTGTCCAGAATGCTACCCAGGATCATGACCTTTCTCTTCTTTTACATATCGATACTTTTCCTATCACTATTGAAAAACATCATTCCCTCAATTCTTGTTGTGGCGCTGTCATTCTGCCCCATACCATTGTCCAACAGAATTTCAAGACATGTGGCGATGACATTCTCGAACAGCTGGAACTCCAGGCCCTCTCAATCCTCAAAGTAGACACTTATGTCCTTCCTGCCCATGGGCAGAGATGATACCCTTGCAGTGTAGCTCGATTAATTTTCGAGTGCCATAAACTACCATCGTCTGTTTATGTAGCAGGACATCGTTTATATGTTCGAAAGGTGATCCCTACACTGCAACAGTGTAGAAATTGCTGGCAATTTGGTCACCCAGTGAAATATTGCAGATCTATAGCTGAATGCTCAGTCTGTGGTGCTGATGACCATTCTAATACGTCTTGTAGTCGACCTCCCTCTTTCCTTAATTGTCATGAGGCTCACCCTTCTTACTCTCGCCATTGCCAGGTCTACTTTAATGAACGAGAAATCCTTATGCTTTGGCAGTTTCTCATCTACGCCTCCAAGGGAAACTCCCCCATATTTCTTATTCTCGTGTTTCTAAACGTCCCCCCACCTCTGGGGTCCCATCTTCTGCAGCCTCTTTTGTGGTTACCCCTTCCATAGTCACTCCTGTCTCTAATTCTGTTGATGTCCTGGGCTCAGAAGTCCCTACCTCAGTACCTCAGTCTGATCTCACTTCTTCGTCTTCTCCCTCACAAGCCCAGGTATCGACAAGACCTCGTACAACACCTCCTCCCAATCACCCCTCTACTTCTCGGAAGTCCAAAATATCCCCAATGCTCAAATCTCCGTTAACCCCTCCTTCCCTTCTTCTCCCTCCACATTTTACCTTTCCAGTCTCTCTAACTGGTTCTTCACCTCTGCCTAGCTCTGTTACAAGTGTGGAGGTTCACCCTCCTCCTCGTATGGTGTCTTCCTCCCCTGTCCCCTCCCTTGTTTCTTCCTCTTCTGTCTCTTCCCATACTTCTTCTCCAGTGCCCTCCACCCTTTCATCCCCCCCCTACTTTGGTACAGTCCATTGCTGTCCCAATCTTTACTCAACCTCCTCCTCCTACCTCCAGTATTGTCTCCCATACAACGTCTTTGACTTCCGAAATGCTTGAAGCTACCTCTGAATATATTGAAGAGACTAAACCATCGATGGACACTAATCCACCTCCTGTTCCTTCTCCTTCCTCTCTTCCATCTGCACAACTCCTTTCTTCGCAGCGCTCCATTCCTTCGCTACTTGAACGTTGTCTGCTGCCGCCATATGTGGACTTTTCTAACGCCTCTAGTCCGTAGGTACCCTTCCCTGCAGATTTCTGGTATCTTTATTGTTTGTTGCCAATCATGGCCTATTTACAGTGGAATATCTGCAGCCTCAGGGGTAATAAGGGTGAGCTTTAGGTGTTGCTCTCCAGGTTTTCCCCTGTTGGTGTTTGCTTACAAGAACCAAAATTACACTCTGCTGTTGTTATCTATCCCATCTAAGGCTATAATATATTGTATTCTTCGGATCCTTTTTCTGATGGGACCTTTAATGAAAGTGCCCTTCTCCTATGCAATGATATTCCGTACCATCAGCTATTTGTTCATACTTCGCTGCATTACACTGCAGCCAGTATCCACTTGCATAAGTGGTATACAATCTTTTCTTTGTATCTCTCTCCTTCTCGGGCATTATCTTTCCCGGATGTTGCCTTTCTTGTTTCGTCCTTACCGCCACCAATTCTGTTACTCGGTGATTTTAATGCCCATCATTTCCTCTGGGGGTCTCACTGTGATTCCCGTGGCATTCAGTTGGAGGCTTTTCTCGCTTCTCACCCCCTCCATGTTTTAAATACCGGTACTCCCACCCATTTTGATCCTCGTACTGATACTCGTATGAGTACGAGGATCTCGTACTCACACTTGTGTTAGGCTGGTAATGTACACTTGTGTTATGCTGGTAACGTACACTTGTGTTAGGCTGGTAATGTACACTTGTGTTAGGCTGGTAATGTACACTTGTGTTAGGCTGGTAATGTACACTTCTGTTAGGCTGGTAATGTACACTTATGTTAGGCTGGTAATGTACACTAGTGTTAGGCTGGTAATGTACACTTATGTTAGGCTGGTAATGTACACTTATGTTAGGCTGGTAATGTACACTTGTGTTAGGCTGGTAATGTACACTTATGGTAGGCTGGTAATGTACACTTGTGTTAGGCTGGTAATGTACACTTATGTTAGGCTGGTAATGTACACTTGTGTTAGGCTGGTAATGTACACTTATGTTAGGCTGGTAATGTACACTTGTGTTAGGCTGGTAATTTACACTTGTGTTAGGCTGGTAATGTACACTTGTGTTAGGCTGGTAATGTACACTTGTGTTAGGCTGGTAATGTACACTTGTGTTAGGCTGGTAATGTACACTTGTGTTAGGCTGGTAATGTACACTTGTGTTAGGCTGGTAATGTACACTTGTGTTAGGCTGGTAATGTACACTTGTGTTAGGCTGGTAATGTACACTTGTGTTAGGCTGGTAATGTACACTTGTGTTAGGCTGGTAATGTACACTTGTGTTAGGCTGGTAATGTACACTTGTGTTAGGCTGGTAATGTACACATGAATGTAACTCTGGTAATTCTCCTAACATTTTTAAATCAGACTTAAAATCTCACCATAAACAGTTCACAGAAAACTGTTCACTCTAAATTCATCGTTTTGTTCAATTTTTTAAAACGTAAAGTTTACAGTTAATATATTTGTAATATATGGTTGGTAACTTTTATACTGAAAGTTTACCAGTTAACCTGCGTCTAGTATAACTACACTAAATATTCCTAGAGTTAACCAGCGTCTAGTATAACTACACTAAATATTCCTAGAGTTAACCAGCGTCTAGTATAACTACTCTAAACATTCCTACAGTTAACCAGCGTCTAGTATAACTACTCTAAACATTCCTACAGTTAACCTGCGTCTAGTATAACTACACTAAATATTCCTAGAGTTAACCAGCGTCTAGTATAACTACTCTAAACATTCCTACAGTTAACCAGCGTCTAGTATAACTACACTAAATATTCCTAGAGTTAACCAGCGTCTAGTATAACTACTCTAAACATTCCTACAGTTAACCAGCGTCTAGTATAACTACACTAAATATTCCTAGAGTTAACCAGCGTCTAGTATAACTACTCTAAACATTCCTACAGTTAACCAGCGTCTAGTATAACTACACTAAATATTCCTACAGTTAACCTGCGTCTAGTATAACTACACTAAATATTCCTAGAGTTAACCAGCGTCTAGTATAACTACTCTAAACATTCCTACAGTTAACCTGCGTCTAGTATAACTACACTAAATATTCCTAGAGTTAACCAGCGTCTAGTATAACTACTCTAAACATTCCTACAGTTAACCAGCGTCTAGTATAACTACACTAAATATTCCTACAGTTAACCTGCGTCTAGTATAACTACACTAAATATTCCTAGAGTTAACCAGCGTCTAGTATAACTACTCTAAACATTCCTACAGTTAACCAGCGTCTAGTATAACTACACTAAACATTCCTACAGTTAACCAGCGTCTAGTATAACTACACTAAATATTCCTAGAGTTAACCAGCGTCTAGTATAACCACACTAAACATTCCTACAGTTAACCTGCGTCTAGTATAACTACTCTAAACATTCCTACAGTTAACCTGCGTCTAGTATAACCACACTAAACATTCCTAGAGTTAACCTGCGTCTAGTATAACCACACTAAATATTCCTACAGTTAACCTGCTTCTAGTATAACCACACTAAATATTCCTAGATTTAACCTGCGTCTAGTATAACCACACTAAATATTCCTACAGTTAACCTGCTTCTAGTATAACCACACTAAATATTCCTAGAGTTAACCTGCGTCTAGTATAACCACACTAAATATTCCTACAGTTAACCTGCTTCTAGTATAACCACACTAAATATTCCTAGAGTTAACCTGCTTCTAGTATAACCACACTAAATATTCCTACAGTTAACCTGCTTCTAGTATAACCACACTAAATATTCCTAGAGTTAACCTGCTTCTAGTATAACCACACTAAATATTCCTACAGTTAACCTTCTTCTAGTATAACCACACTAAATATTCCTAGAGTTAACCTGCGTCTAGTATAACCACACTAAATATTCCTAGAGTTAACCTGCGTCTTATATAACAACAATGTCTACTCTAGTTGTATTTTTTCAGTTGTTGAATGTGGTAATTTTAAACAGTGATTACGTTTTAGCACAAAGTTGGTAATTTTTAGACTGAATGTTTACCTTTTAACTTGTGTCTTACCTTAGACAATTATATATATATATATATATATATATATATATATATATATATATATATATATATATATATATATATATATATATATATATATATATTTATATATATTTATATATATATATGTCTTGCCGAATAGGCTAAAAAAATTCTTATACGTTTAAAGATGTATATTTTTTTAATTTATGTTAACGTAAAAAATAATAATTTTGTACCAAAAGAACCTTAGAAAACTTATCTAACCTTATTATAACAAGGACAATTTAATTTAGCCTAATCCAACTAAATATATTTTAGATAAGTTTACAATAATTTAAAAATAAACAATCACAATGACATATATTATTTTTCGTTAGGTTCAGAATGATTTTTGCGAAATTATTGCATACACAAATTTTCGCTTGCTTTATTTGTGAAGAAGAGCGTTGCTATTTAAGCCAAAATCGATCGTGCCTAATAGGTAAAACTGGTCGGTTAGCAAAAACTCATTTAATATTAAGTCCTAAAATTTTCTCTTATATTTTAAAAAATATAATTTTTCATCAATGTTAATGTAAAGTTTATAATTTTGCACCAAAAGAATCTTAGAAAACTTACCTAACCTTATTATAACAAGCGCCATTTATTTTAGCCTAACCCAACTATATATATTTTCGATACGTTTACAGTAATTTAATATTAAACAAAGTGAAATATTTTTTTTTTCGTTAGGTTCAGAATGAGTTTTGCGAAATTATTGGATACACAAATTTTCGCTTGTCTTAAATGGCAAGATGAGCGTTGCTATTTAAGCCAAGATCGCAAGTTTTACATATTCTGCACGACATATATATATATATATATATATATATATATATATATATATATATATATATATATATATATATATATATATATGTATATATATGGGGTCCACCTCTGGTGTAAATTGTGGAGACTCATAGCCTCGGAGAAGTGGATAAAAAGGCTTCAAGGAAGAATATTTGGATTTCTTCCTGAAGCCATTTGAATATTCCACTCCCCCTATCACCCCATCTTTTCATTCTTTTTTACCAATAGGTATATTTTATTACATAATATGGTTCAAAAGATTTAAGAGATATGTTGTTGACATAAAGATGGCATATACAGTATATGAGGTGTGAGAGATACATGTCTAGTACATATTGTTATATGTTTGTCACTGATCATAATGCGAAAATCTCATCCAGCTCCTCAGAGCTGAGGTGCGTGCCCAAAATACAGCAGGCATTACCCCTCTCAACAACCGCACTGAGTGGCTGGAATAGAAAACTATCTGCTCTGAGATCCCTAGTTATCCTGATGAGTCTTTTGCTTAGCTCCTAAAGGAACTTAGATGCACTCTTTCCCCATTGAGTGGTGACGTGTACTTAGCTCAGTGGTGACGTGTACTTAGCTCTGTGAAGACCTGTTTGTGTGCTCTTGAGTGGTGACCTGTACTTTGAGTGCTGACCTGTACTTAACTCTGTGAAGAAGTGTCTTGTTTGCTCCCGTGGACTGAACCAAGATGCCCTCCATCGAGCAACTTTACCAGCAACTTAAGGAAGAACTGAGGGCAGCGAAGACGGAGATACGGCGATTGACCGAGGAAAACAAGAGGATTCGTAGTAGTCCTCCTGTTTCGAGTCCTCAGGTCAAGAAGGGATCGTGGTCAGTGGCTGGACAGCAGGGGACGACGAAGTTGACGATCAAGAAGACGAATGGAAAGCCAGAAACGATGAAGAAGAAAGAGACTGCTGTGGAAACTCCCGTGGAAACCTCCAACGCATTCTCGGTGCTACCCGACGAATGTGAGTCGACTACTGGGATCGTCACGACGAACGACAACAAGGAAGGTAAGAATATTGTTGTTGTTGGGGATAGCCAGGTTAGATACATGGATAGGGCATTCTGCTTGAAGGACAGGAGTAGGAGACAAAGGGTATGCTTTCCTGGGGCTGGGATGGAGGACATTGTTAGCCGGCTTGACAACATCATGAACGGTAATGGGATCAATCCTATTATTTGCCTCAGTGCTGGAGGCAATGATGTAGGCAAGCGTAGAAGTGAGGATTTAGTTAGAAAGTTCAGGACAGCTATAGACATGATTAGGAAGAAGGGGGGGCGCCCTGTTATATGTGGCATTTTGCCAAGAAGAGGTGTTGGTAATGAATGGTTGTCCAGAGCAATTGGTATTAATTGTTGGCTGGATAAACACTGTAAGGATAATGCAGTACCATTCATTGACAACTGGGACAACTTCTATGGCCGAAATGACATGTATGCCAGGGATGGGGTTCACTTATCCAGGGCAGGTGTGGGTTTTCTTGCTAACTCAGTTGAGGGGGTTGTTAGGACTTTAAACTAGGATTAGTTAGAGGTATGGGTTTAGAAATGATTAATAATGAGTATGGATATATTGACTTATGCTCTGATATTAAGAATCTTAATAGTAACTGTCATGGAGTAACTCTGGGTAATGATAATTTCAGAAATTGTGTAAAAACAAAGATGAATAGGAAAAATGTGCAGAAGAAAAAACATATGATGGTATTTTATGCTAACAGTCGAAGTGCAAGAAATAAAATTAATGAACTACGTTTGGTAGCATGTGCTGGGAATTTTGATATCATTGCATTAACTGAAACGTGGTATGATTTAAAGAGTCGGGATATGACTGCTGAGTGTAATATTCAGGGATTTAAGTTATTCAATGTGGATAGATGTAATGGGAAGGGGGGAGGAGTTGCATTGTATGTTCGAGAAAATATTAATTGTTGCATAAAAACAGGTATAAAAATAGATGGAGCAGTAACAGAGTCTGTTTGGGTAGAGTTCGTGGAGGGTCAAGAAAAACTAATTCTGGAAATAAATGGTATAAAATACCGACACAATGGCAATATAAACACAAATGCAGTATAATGTGATCCTTTATTGACTACGTTTCGCCCACACAGTGGGCTTTTTCAAGTCACAAACAGAACTACCTGGGGTGGAAGGAACGCAAGTATTTATAGTCCGGCTGAGGTCAGGTGAAGAATGCTGCATCTGATGATGTACCGAGTGGGGTTATAGAGTCTAAAAACTTGGGTAGCTTGGAAAGGAGATTGGATAAGTTTGTGAGCAGACCTTCTACAGTGTTCTTATGTGGGATAGCGATGAAGAAGTTTCTTGGCAAGTGGTTCAGCTATGTTATAGAAGCCACTATTCTGGTTGAAGTTGTCGAATCATCACTTATTTCTATATCCGACAACTTCAACCAGAATAGTGGCTTCTATAACATAGCTGAACCACTTGCCAAGAAACTTCTTCATCGCTATCCCACATAAGAACACTGTAGAAGGTCTGCTCACAAACTTATCCAATCTCCTTTCCAAGCTACCCAAGTTTTTAGACTCTATAACCCCACTCGGTACATCATCAGATGCAGCATTCTTCACCTGACCTCAGCCGGACTATAAATACTTGCGTTCCTTCCACCCCAGGTAGTTCTGTTTGTGACTTGAAAAAGCCCACTGTGTGGGCGAAACGTAGTCAATAAAGGATCACATTATACTGCATTTGTGTTTATATTGCCAAAAACTAATTCTAGGTGTAATATACCGACCTTCAGGCTTGGATCACGATAGAGGGAGACTTCTTTGGGACGAAATTGTTAGGGCTTCTGGACACAGTAACGTAGTCATAGTAGGGGACTTTAACTTTAGCCAAATTGACTGGAATTCTTTGACAGGTAATCTAGAGTCCAGTGACTTCATGGAAACAGTTCAGGACTGTTTTCTGAAACAGAGTGTAACTGAGCCTACCAGGGGTAATAATTTGCTAGACCTAGTCTTGTCAAATAAGGAAACACTCGTGAATAATCTGGAGATCACTGAAGAGCTTGGCACAAGTGATCACAAATCCATCACCTTTAGCATTAATTGGGAATGCAAGAATAATGATAATACAGTAGAAATCCCCGATTTTCGTTCTGCCGATTATAATGGACTTAGGGAACATCTGTCTAATCTTGATTGGGGTTATCTAGCTAATGATTTTATTGACGATAATCATACTTATGAATATGAAGGGATCTGCTTTTATGATTGTTTTCTTAATAATGTACACAGTGCCCAGAGTATATACATTCCCCAGAGAGAAATTAGGTCTAATAATAACGATCCCAAATGGGTTAACAGGAGGCTAAAGCATCTATTAGGGGAGAAAAGGGGAATTTATAGGCGCATCAGAAGAGGAGAGGTTAACCTTACTGACCAATATGTTCAGCTTAAAAGAGAAGTAAAAAAGGCGATTAGAAAGGCTAAACGTGACTATGAAATTAGAGTTGCTAATGAATCAAAGACTAATCCAAAGGGGTTCTTTCAAGTGTATAGGACGAAGGTGAAGGAAAAAGTAGGACCTCTGAAATCTGGGAATGGACAGCTGACGGATAATGAACTAGAAATGTGTTCCTTATTTAATGACTATTTTTTGTCAGTTTTTACACAGGAAGATGTAAATGAGATTCCAGTAATTAACAATTATTTAGTTCCTGATGAATTTAAGTTAACTAATATTACTGTCACGAGGGACATGGTTATTAAACAGATAGACAAACTGAAACAAAATAAGTCCCCTGGACCCGATGAGTTGTTTTCAAGGGTACTTAAGGAATGCAAGATGGAGCTTAGTCAGCCATTAACGAGTGTATTCAATGCGTCCATCCTTACCAGTGTTGTGCCAGAGATGTGGAAGATAGCTAATGTGGTTCCTATATTCAAATCAGGGGATAAGTCCACTCCTTCAAATTACCGTCCAATAAGCCTGACATCTATAGTGGGCAAGTTATTAGAATCAATTATAGCTGACATTATCAGAAGTCACCTTGAAGAGCATAACTTGATAAATGAATCTCAGCATGGATTCACGAGAGGTCGTTCCTGCCTGACAAACTTACTGACGTTCTTCAATAGAACATTTGAGGCAGTTGACAGTGATAAGGAATATGATATTGTTTATTTGGATTTTAGTAAAGCCTTCGACAGAGTACCTCACAAGAGACTCTTAAGAAAAGTGGCAGCTCATGGTATAGGAGGTAAAGTTCTAGCATGGATTGAGGCATGGCTTACCAATAGAAAGCAGAGAGTTACCATTAATGGAGTGAAATCTGAATGGGGATTAGTCACTAGTGGCGTTCCACAAGGATCAGTTTTAGGGCCTCTACTGTTCATAATTTACATTAATGACCTTGATGAAGGGATTACTAGTGACATGAGTAAGTTTGCTGATGATACAAAGATAGGCCGTATAATTCACTCTGAGGAGGATATCAATGAACTCCAGGACGATTTGAACAAATTAATGTCTTGGTCTGAAAAATGGCAGATGAAGTTTAATGTGGATAAGTGTAAGGTACTTCCCCTTGGTAATGAAAATAACCATCGAAGCTATAATCTAGGTGAAGTAGAGCTTGGTCATACAGAATGTGAAAAAGACTTGGGAGTCATGGTAAGCAGAAATCTAAAGCCAAGACAGCAGTGCCTTAATGTGCGCAACAAGGCCAACAGATTACTTGGATTTATCTCAAGAAGTATAAGTAACAGAAGTCCAAAAGTTATTTTACAGCTCTATACATCACTAGTGAGGCCTCATTTAGATTATGCTGCTCAGTTTTGGTCCCCTTACTACAGGATGGACATAGACTCATTAGAGAACATACAGAGAAGAATGACTAAAATGATTTACTGTGTAAGGAACCTCCCGTATGAGGATAGACTTAAAGCCTTAAATCTCCACTCTCTGGAGAGGCGTAGAATGAGGGGAGATATCATTGAAGTGTATAAGTGGATGACGGGCATAAACAAAGGAGACATTAATAAAGTACTGAGGGTGTCGAACCAGGTAAGAACCAGGAATAATGGATTTAAGTTGGATAAATTTAGATTTAGAAAGGACATAGGTAAGTACTGGTTTTCTAACAGAGTTGTAGATGCGTGGAACAGTCTTCCCAGTGGGGTGATAGAGGCTAGGACCTTGGGTAGCTTTAAGAAGAGACTGGACAAATATATGAGTGGGAGGGGCTGGGTTTGATTGGTGTCAAGGGGTACAGGAGTTATTTCTTGAGTAGCTTTAGGTAGATGTCGTTTTGATAAGGACCTGCCTCGTATGGGCCAGTAGGCCTTCTGCAGTGTTCCTACATTCTTATGTTCTTATGTTCTTATGAGCCAAGGGTCTCCGAGCCTATGGGAACAAATATATAATGATGGGCAAGTTCTCCGGATTTTCTAGACTTTTGGGACTCCCTGAGGCTGGCAGCTGCTCCTCCTTCCTCCCTGGTGTACTGGAGATAGGTATCAGCCAAGGTAGATGCACATGTGTAGTCCCACAACACCTGCTATTCGCGCTGAATAGGTAATACTTGCCATTTTGGCTTAAAAAGGAACGTTCTTCTTGCCGAATAAGGCAAGCGAGAATTTGTGTATGCAACAGTTTTGCAAAAATCATTCTGAACCTATAGAAAAAAATATGTTTCGTTGTGTTTGTTTTTTATTAAATTATTGTAAACTTATCTAAAATATATTTAGTTGAATTAGGTTAAATTAAATTGTGCTTGTTATAATTTGGTTAGGTAAGTTTTCTAAGGTTCTTTTGGTACAAAATTATTATTTTTACATTGACATAAATAAAAAAATATATCTTTAAACAAATAAGAGAAAATTTTAGAAAGGATTTAATTTTAAACGAGTTGTTGCTAATTGACCAATTTTACCTATTCAGCACGACATATATACATGTTTTATTGTACAGCTTCGTGGCAGAGATGAGGCTTCATCATGTGTGGATGCTGTGGATTGTAGCGTCAGTAACTGGATGCGCTATGTCAACTGCTCCAGAACTCAGAATGAATCCAATCTCTCAGCTTTCCAGTATAAGGGACAGATTTACTACAAGACTCTGCGAAACATCAAAAGGTAATGTATCTGATAATTTTACTTATCCAGTTTATTTTTTACCCCTTCATCTTCCACTGATTTTAGAGCTGTGTGATGCAAAAAAAAAAAAAAATCTTCATATAAGGCCTTTTTTGTACATATTGTATCCCAATAGTCTCTACTGGACCTGTTTTTACAGCAGGGCCCCACTTATACAGCAGGGCCCCACTTATACAGCAGGGCCCCACTTATACAGCAGGGCCCCACTTATACAGCAGGGCCCCACTTATACAGCAGGGCCCCACTTATACAGCAGGGCCCCACTTATACAGCAGGGCCCCACTTATACAGCAGGGCCCCACTTATACAGCAGGGCCCCACTTATACAGCAGGGCCCCACTTATACAGCAGGGCCCCACTTATACAGCAGGGCTCCACGTATACAGCAGGGCCCCACTTATACAGCAGGGCCCCACTTATACAGCAGGGCCCCACTTATACAGCAGGGCCCCACTTATACAGCAGGGCCCCACTTATACAGCAGGGCCCCACTTATACAGCAGGGCCCCACTTATACAGCAGGGCCCCACTTATACAGCAGGTTAGGTTCTGCATTACTGCTGTCTGTAAAGCAAAAATCGCTGTAAAGTGAATCATAGCTTTTTTTTCACTTTCAAATGCATATAAAAGGCTGATAACATGTCCACACTATCATATATTAAGAGCAATATAAATAGGCCTAAAAAAAAATACATACACAGTACACGTATAACTTACCTTAAAATAATTCTGTCCTTTGCTTTTAGTGAGTGGTGAATATATTTATTGTAGGAATTCTGAATAAATGAAGAATTAGTATAATACAAAAATTCTGTATTAGTGAAATACTATAAAACAAAGCGCTGTAAAGTGGGGCCCCGCCTGGACACTGTATTATATTCTAACAGTTTCTACTAACCGTGTTTGTGCACAATATATATTTTAACAGTTTCTACTGACCTTCTTTGTACACAGTATTATATACTAACAGTCTTGATTTGAGGAATTAAACCTCTTATCTCCTTTCTCGGGTCGAATCTAAATACTTCCTCCACAGTCGGCTTCCTTGTCTGCAAATATTTTTTCTTGTAAATTTCAGCTCCTAGGCAAAGCAAAGAGAATCGTTATCCGTTCCATTACATCGAGGATCTCCTTTGTAGTACTGTCAAGGAAAGTAGAATAACAAAAAAGGCACAATACCATGACTGGAACGATACACAAATAACCCGCACATAAAAGAGAGAAGCTTACGACGATGTTTCGGTTCGACTTTGTCAATGGTCCAAGTCGGACCGAAACGTCGTCGTAAGCTTCTCTCTTTTATGTGCGGGTTATTTGTGTAAAGTAGAATATCTTGTGATGTGCTGGGCGAACCTCCGGGGCCACAGTGAGTGGGCTCACGAGGCTTTGGATGACAGAGGTTATCCTGGAGGTTGCCTCTCTATTGTGAGAAGTGGCGGTCAAAGCAGTATGACTCCCGGCGTTTCCAGATGCCCACTTCTCTTGGCATGATTGATTCTGGTATCCATGTTTACTGGTATACTGAGTAGGTTATGCGTGGTTTTCATACTGTTCTGCTGTGCCATTAGCCGCAACAAGCGTACTCTTGTAACAAGAGGGGATACGATTTACGATTTCTTTTCTTTTCTCCTTAAAGCGAACCATAATTCCTCCCACTTTTTATATGAAAAAAAGAGAACTTAATCATGTTTTTCCTCCTCTCCTCTTACCCCTACGACACTCGAGTGACCTCGGCTCGTCCACGGAATTTCTCTTGAACCTGGTAGAGCTTTTGGGTAATGCCTCGTTGCCTTACTCCAGTACCGTGTTTCTGCTGACCATTTTGACAGCTCTGACCTTCCCTATACTTTGACGAGGCTTCCCAGCTTCTTCCATGATGACGCAGCCATTTTAGGATTATAATCACAAGACGGATTGGCTCTAAGCAATCTTCCAAATGACCTTCATCCGTTCTTGACAATGCTGATATTATTACTAACACTTCTCCTCGCTTCTACTTTAAGAAACATACTCCTGGAATCCTCTTTACCTTAAAGCTGTATTTCAGTCACAAGCTGTAGCTTCACATTGTTTCAGACCTTGGAGCTGAACTCTTCTCCAGGCTGAGGGACTGACCACCTCAAACTATTTCTTCAAGGTTGATGGTCTGATTAAATCATCTGTACCTCGTTACTTCTATTACCTACAATCCTTTCTCTGTATTTGAGTGAAGAAGCATACTGCTTAGGTGAAGCGTTTCAACAACAAAGATATCCAGCTGTTGTATATCTGTCTTACTCATCAACCTGTCGATATTTTATCAGTTTTCAGCATATATACCTTGAGTATATCTCAAGAGGGTTTCGAGGGTCAGCGCCCCCGTGGCCTGGTCTGTGACCAGGCCTCATGGTGGATCAGGGCCTGATCAACCAGGCTCTTACTGTTGGCCGCAAGCAACCCGACGTACGAACCACAGCCCAGCTTGTCAGGTACTGACTTTAGGTGCCTGTCCAGTGCCTGCTTGAATACAGTCAGGGGTCTATTGGTAATCCCCCTTATGTATGCTGGGAGGCAGTTGAACAGTCTTGGGCCCCTGACACTTATTATGCTGTTTCTTTTCATTGGGGGGATGTTGCATCATCTGCCGAGTCTTTTGCTTTGATAGGGAGTTATTTTCGTGTGCAAGTTTGGTACTAATCCCTCTAGGATTTTCCAGGTGTATTTAATCATGTATCTCTCCCGCCTAATTTTCTTGTTATTCTCGTCACCTTACTCTTTCCTATATTCACTTTTAATTTTCTTCTTTTATGTACTCTAAGAAACTCGTCCACCAATCTCTGCAACTTCTCTTCAGAATCTCCCAAAACCACCGTGTCATCAGCAAAGAACAACTGTGACAACTCCCACTTTGTGTTACATTCTTTATCTTTTAACCTCACACCTTCTGCCAACACCAGAGTATTCACTTCTTATACAACCGTATCTATAAATATATTGAACAGCCTTGGTGACATCATGCATCCTTCTCTAAGGCCTACTATTACTGGGAAATAGTCTCTCTCTCTCTCTCTCTCTCTGTGTGTGTCTATATATCTATCTATCTATCTATCTATCTATATATATATATATACATACATATATATATATATATATATATATATATATATATATATATATATATATATATATATATATATATATATATATATATATATATATATATATCACACAAGGATGTGTGATGTCACCGTGGTTGTTTAATATATTTATAGATGGGGTTGTAAGAGAAGTAAATGCGAGGGTCTTGGCAAGAGGCGTGGAGTTAAAAGATAAAGAATCACACACAAAGTGGGAGTTGTCACAGCTGCTCTTTGCTGATGACACTGTGCTCTTGGGAGATTCTGAAGAGAAGTTGCAGAGATTGGTGGATGAATTTGGTAGGGTGTGCAAAAGAAGAAAATTAAAGGTGAATACAGGAAAGAGTAAGGTTATGAGGATAACAAAAAGATTAGGTGATGAAAGATTGAATATCAGATTGGAGGGAGAGAGTATGGAGGAGGTGAACGTATTCAGATATTTGGGAGTGGACGTGTCAGCGGATGGGTCTATGAAAGATGAGGTGAATCATAGAATTGATGAGGGAAAAAGAGTGAGTGGTGCACTTAGGAGTCTGTGGAGACAAAGAACTTTGTCCTTGGAGGCAAAGAGGGGAATGTATGAGAGTATAGTTTTACCAACGCTCTTATATGGGTGTGAAGCGTGGGTGATGAATGTTGCAGCGAGGAGAAGGCTGGAGGCAGTGGAGATGTCATGTCTGAGGGCAATGTGTGGTGTGAATATAATGCAGAGAATTCGTAGTTTGGAAGTTAGGAGGAGGTGCGGGATTACCAAAACTGTTGTCCAGAGGGCTGAGGAAGGGTTGTTGAGGTGGTTCGGACATGTAGAGAGAATGGAGCGAAACAGAATGACTTCAAGAGTGTATCAGTCTGTAGTGGAAGGAAGGCGGGGTAGGGGTCGGCCTAGGAAAGGTTGGAGGGAGGGGGTAAAGGAGGTTTTGTGTGCGAGGGGCTTGGACTTCCAGGAGGCATGCATGAGCGTGTTTGATAGGAGTGAATGGAGACAAATGGTTTTTAATACTTGACGTGCTGTTGGAGTGTGAGCAAAGTAACATTTATGAAGGGATTCAGGGAAACCGGCAGGCCGGACTTGAGTCCTGGAGATGGGAAGTACAGTGCCTGCACTCTGAAGGAGGGGTGTTAATGTTGCAGTTTAAAAACTGTAGTGTAAAGCACCCTTCTGGCAAGACAGTGATGGAGTGAATGATGGTGAAAGTTTTTCTTTTTCGGGCCACCCTGCCTTGGTGGGAATCGGCCAGTGTGATAATAAAAAAAAATATATACATATATATATATATATATATATATATATATATATATATGTATAGGTAGTAGGTTGGTAGACAGCAACCACCCAGGGAGGTACTACCGTCCTGCCAAGTGAGTGTAAAATGAAAGCCTGTAATTGTTTTACATGATGGTAGGATTGCTGGTGTCCTTTTTTTTCTGTCTCATAAACATGCAAGACTTCAGGTACGTCTTGCTACTTCTACTTACACTTAGGTCACACTACACATGCATGTACAAGCATATATATGTATTGTATATATACACATCCCTCTGGGTTTTCTTCTATTTTCTTTCTAGTTCTTGTTGTTGTTTATTTCCTCTTATCTCCATGGGGAAGTGGAACAGAATTCTTCCTCCGTAAGCCATGCGTGTTGTAAGAGGCTACTAAAATGCCGGGAGCAAGGGGCTAGTAACCCCTTCTCCCGTATAAATTACTTAATTTAAAAAGAGAAACTTTCGTTTTTCTTTTTGGGCCACCCTGCCTTGGCGGGATACGGCCGGTTTGTTGAAAAAAAAAATATATATATACGTATTATTTTATTATCACACTGGCCGATTCCCACCAAGGCAGGGTGGCCCGAAAAAGAAAAACTTTCACCATCATTCACTCCATCACTGTCTTTCCAGAAGGGTGCTTTACACTACAGTTTTTAAACTGCAACATTAACACCCCTCCTTCAGAGTGCAGGCACTGTACTTCCCATCTCCAGGACTTCCATCTCCGGCCTGCCGGTTTCCCTGAACCCCTTCATAAATGTTACTTTGCTCACACTCCAACAGCACGTCAAGTATTAAAAACCATTTGTCTCCATTCACTCCTATCAAACACGCTCACACATGCCTGCTGGAAGTCCAAGCCCCTCGCACACAAAACCTCCTTTACCCCCTCCCTCCAACCTTTCCTAGGCCGCCTTCCTTCCACTACAGACTGATACACTCTTGGAGTCACGCTGTTTCGCTCCATTCTCTCTACATGTCCGAACCACCTCAACAACCCTTCCTCAGCCCTCTGGACAACAGTTTTGGTAATCCCGCACCTCCTCCTAACTTCCAAACTACGAATTCTCTGCATTATATTCACACCACACATTGCCCTCAGACATGACATCTCCACTGCCTCCAGCCTTCTCCTCACTGCAACATTCATCACCCATGCTTCACACCCATATAAGAGCACTGATAAAACTATACTCTCATACATTCCCCTCTTTGCCTCCAAGGACAAAGTTCTTTGTCTCCACAGACTCCTAAGTGCACCACTCACCCTTTTCCCCTCATCATTTCTATGATTCACCTCATCTTTCATAGACCCATCTGCTGACACATCCACTCCCAAATATCTGAATACATTCACCTTCTCCATACTCTCTCCCTCCAATCTGATAGACAATCTTTCATCACCTAATATTTTTGTTATCCTCATAACCTTACTCTTTCCTGTATTCACTTTTAATTTTCTTCTTTTGCACACCCTACCAAATTCATCCACCAATCTCTGCAACTTCTCTTCAGAATCTCCCAAGAGCACAGTGTCATCAGCAAAGAGCAACTGTGACAACTCCCACTTTATGTGTGATTCTTTATCTTTAAACTCCACGCCTCTTGCCAAGACCCTCTCATTTACTTCTCTTACAACCCCATCTATAAATATATTAAACAACCACGGTGACATCACACATCCTTGTCTAAGGCCTACTTTTATTGGGAAATAATTTACCTCTTTCCTACATACTCTAACTTGAGCCTCACTATCCTCGTAAAAACTCTTCACTGCTTTCAGTAACCTACCTCCTACACCATACACCTGCAACATCTGCCACATTGATCCCCTATCCACCCTGTCATACGCCTTTTCCAAATCCATAAATGCCACAAAGACCTCTTTAGCCTTATCTAAATACTGTTCACTTACATGTTTCACTGTAAACACCTGGTCCACACACCCCCTACCTTTCCTAAAGCCTCCTTGTTCATCTGCTATCCTATTCTCCGTCTTACTCTTAATTCTTTCAATAATAACTCTACCATACACTTTACCAGGTATACTCAACAGACTTATCCACCTATAATTTTTGCACTCTCTTTTGTCCCCTTTGCCTTTATACAAAGGAACTATGCATGCTCTCTGCCAATCCCTAGGTACCTTACCCTCTTCCATACATTTATTAAATAAATGCACCAACCACTCCAAAACTATATCCCCACCTGCTTTTAACATTTCTGTCTTTATCCCATCAATCCCGGCTGCCTTACCCCCTTTCATTTTACCTACTGCCTCACGAACTTCCCCCACACTCACAACTGGCTCTTCCTCACTCCTACAAGATGTTATCCCTCCTTGCCCTATACACGAAATCACAGCTTCCCTATCTTCATCAACATTTAACAATTCCTCAAAATATTCCCTCCATCTTCCCAATACCTCTAACTCTCCATTTAATAACTCTCCTCTCCTATTTTTAACTGACAAATCCATTTGTTCTCTAGGCTTCCTTAACTTGTTAATCTCACTCCAAAACGTTTTCTTATTTTCAACAAAATTTGTTGATAACATCTCACCCACTCTCTCATTTGCTCTCTTTTTACATTGCTTCACCATTCTCTTAACCTCTCTCTTTTTCTCCATATACTCTTCCCTCCTTGCATCGCTTCTACTTTGTAAAATCTTCTCGTATGCTAACTTTTTCTCCCTTACTACTCTCTTTACATCCTCATTCCACCAATCGCTCCTCTTCCCTCCCGCACCCACTTTCCTGTAACCACAAACTTCTGCTGAACACTCTAACACTACATTTTTAAACCTACCAAATACCTCTTCGACCTCATTTCCTATGCTCTCAAGAGCCCATTTATCCTCCAATAGCTGTTCATATCTTACCCTAACTGCCTCCTCTTTTAGTTTATAAACCTTCACCTCTCTCTTCCCTGATGCTTCTATTCTCCTTGTATCCCATCTACCTTTTACTCTCAGTGTAGCTACAATTAGAAAGTGATCTGATATATCTGTGGCCCCTCTATAAACATGTACATCCTGATGTCTACTCAACAGTCTTTTATCCACCAATACATAATCCAACAAACTACTGTCATTACGCCCTACATCATATCTTGTATACTTATTTATCCTCTTTTTCTTAAAATATGTATTACCTATAACTAAACCCCTTTCTATACAAAGTTCAATCAAAGGGCTCCCATTATCATTTACACCTGGCACCCCAAACTTACCTACCACAATTACTCTCTCACTTGGTTCAAAGGCTCCTATACATTCACTTAACATCTCCCAAAATCTCTCTCTCTCCTCTGCATTCCTCTCTTCTCCAGGTGCATACACGCTTATTATGACCCACTTTTCGCATGCAACCTTTACTTTAATCCACATAATTCTTGAATTTACACATTCATATTCTCTTTTCTCCTTCCATAACTGATCCTTCAACATTACTGCTACCCCTTCCTTTGCTCTAACTCTCTCAGATACTAAAGATTTAATCCCATTTATTTCCCCCCACCGAAACTCCCCTACCCCCTTCAGCTTTGTTTCACTTAGGGCCAGGACATCCAACTTCTTTTCATTCATAACATCAGCAATCATCTGTTTGTTGTCATCCGCACTACATCCACTCACATTCAAGCATCCCAGTTTTATAAAGTTTTTCTTCTTCTCTTTTTTAGTAAATGTCTACAGGAGAAGGGGTTACTAGCCCATTGCTCCCGGCATTTTAGTCGCCTCATACGACACGCATGGCTTACGGAGGAAAGATTCTTTTCCACTTCCCCATGGACAATAGAAGAAATAAAGAAGAACAAGAGCTATTTAGAAAAAGGAGAAAAATCTAGATGTATGTATATATATGTGCATGTGCGTGTCTGTGGAATGTGACCAAAGTGTAAGTAGGAGTAGCAAGATATCCCTGTTATCTAGCGTGTTTATGAGACAGAAAAAGAAACCAGCAATCCTACCATCATGCAAAACAGTTCAGGTTTCTGTTTCACAGTCATCTGGCAGGACGGTAGTACTTCCCTGGGTGGTTGCTGTCTACCAACCTACTACCTATTATATATATATATATATATATATATATATATATATATATATATATATATATATATATATATATATATATATATATATTTATTTATTTATTTATTTATTTAGTTGAATAAGGTTGATTGTCCCTTTCTGAATTGTAAAAAGTATATCTGGCAGTTTTAAAGGATTTATCAATTAAGTTTCTTGGGTATTTTAGATCATTAGTTATTTCATAATTTTTTTTAGATTTTTTCATCTATGAACTCTGGACTACAAATACGTAAAGTTCTCAAAAAAAGAAAAAATGATGAGAAAACCGACAATTTAACTCTATCTTGATGTGAAGAATAGTAGTGTACATAGGAACAGTTATTTGTTGGTTTTCTATAAATTTTAATTTTAAAATAATTTTTACTCTTAATTAAAACATCTAGGAAAGGCAATGAGTTATTTTCTTTGAACTCAACAGTAAAATTTATAGAATGAGCTAAAGTATTTAATTTAACGAGGAAATGGTTTATATCTATATTTTTATGCATAAAACACAAAATATTACCAACATATCCTTGACGTAGAGAAGTGTCAGCGTGCCTCGTTGTGCTCCGGGTTTTCTGGTGTTTTCACGGTCGCTCTTACGTGCTAGAACTTTAATTTGTGTCATCAATCCTATACGATACATCCCTCTAGCGCCTGGAACCAATCTTGGGCGGAAAACATTATATACTGAGTCAAAAAAGGAGAATTAGTGTGCACTACCTAGCAGAGTTTACTGCCAGAGGGGAATCATAGGCCTGTGTCCCGTGTGAAAAAAAAATAATAATAATTAAACTTTTCGTGTCAGAGGAAAGAAAGTCTCCCTGATAACATTGAGTATACATAGTGTATAGTGTATACTACAGTGGCTCCCTAGTATATTGTTGATAAAGGCTAAAGTGTCATTTGAAAACAGGTGAATTTGTAAATGAAGTGATAAGCCTATAGAGGCAGGTGCCAGAAGTCGCCAGAAACTTACCACAGGTCAGCTGTTTTTAATAATCTTCCTGGCCTGCTAGTGTACTCGCATATAATCTAGTGATACCAGTGAATAGCAGAATACAGTGTTGTAGTAGCAACTAACCAGTATTATAATGGTACTTAGTGGAGTGGAGTGACTTTCATTAGTTTCTTTTTCTTGAAATACCAGACGTTACTGTGAATTTCATATAACCTGTAGTTACCAGCGGTCGCAATATACACAAACTAGAAGCAATTATTACTACAGAAAAAGCGTCCTTCCTCCAAAATTTGCACCAGTCAACTATAGTGATAATATAGCATTTATTGTGGTGGAGACGGAAAAAAAAATAGAAAAGCTAGATACAGCGTTGATAAACAAGGGTTGAGGTCGACCGTTCGTCATTGTAGGAGCTGCCAGAAATCACCGGTTTCTTCAACACGCAAGTTATACTTTTGTATCAATCAAATCACATATTACTCGGGTAGATAATTTCCAGTAGATCCTTCATGTGTTAGCCCAAATCACCGACCAGTATGTTTTAAATAAGCGACCCACTGATCAGATCAGATCGACTGGTCCGATCCGTTGACTGGTCCGAACCCTTGACTGGTCCGAACCCTTGACTGGTCCGAACCCTTGACTGGTCCGAACCCTTGACTGGTTTCAAACGGTTTCGTTGGACAATAAAGCAGACTGTAAACGGATGGGGTTGTAGGCGCCCTTATCAAACACAAACAATAAATATAAAGGAACGTGCACGGTAAGCTGTCCAATATACAAAAACAGTTAGAAACAGAAATACAAATAGCTAGAGCTTCATTTAAGGAGGTTATTAATAGAATATTCAAGAGGTTGTTAGTAGAATTACAGTAAATCAACCATTCAAATCATTATGAAGCTCTGTGTAGTCTGTGGTCAGTCAAACAAACGGGCTTCCACATTGATAAATTGTCATTTTTGTGGAAATTGGTGTCATGCCCCTTGTGCAGATATCAAAGAACTAGCTACAAGCAGTGTTAAAACAGGGAAATGTTTTTGGGTATGCCCAAATGAGATAAATTTGTGGACTAAAATCACAAGGGTATTAAAAGAGGACAACATCAAAGCTGCTTTCATAGACAACCTGGAAGCTTTCTACAACAGATGGGAACATAAAAAGTCTGTGCTGAATGGTACTGCCCTTGATACTGGCCATGTAGTCAGAAACTGTAAGACTGGAGATGAAGTCCTGGTAGTCAGTAAATGTGGGGCTGATAGTACTGTCCTGGGAGACAGAAATGGTGAAGCTGGAGGTGCTGTCCTGGGAGACAGTAATGGTGAAGCTGGAGGTGCTGTCCTGGGAGACAGTAATGGTGAAGCTGGAGATGCTGTCCTGGGAGACAGAAATGGTGAAGCTGGAGATTTTGTCCAGGTAGTCGGGAACTATACGCAGGAAGGAATACATATAAATGACCTCATAGGGGACAGGAGCCATAGTAGGGAAACAAGTGTAGTCAAAGATAAGATAAAACCAATATTGCAAACTAGAAATACCGCAGGAAATAGCAAACTTGAGGACTCCACTAGCAATAGTGAGGATATATTACCAAAAACAACTGGTGGGAGCTCCATTGTTGGTGCTTGGGAGGATAGAAGTAAGACAGGGAAACATGCACCAACAGGGAATACAGTCACAGAAACCCAAGGCAAACGGAAACCAAGCCTGTGCACATACTATGCACTTGGTATCTGCTGGCATGGGAAATCTGGAAAAACTGATGGGACTTGCAACTATGACCACCCTAGAAAATGCCATGCCCATATGACAACAGGAAAATGCAAACTCCCTTCCTGTAAGCTTTTTCACCCTGAACTGTGTACCTCTTCAGTACAGGAAAGACTGTGCTATAACTTAAATTGCCAGGCATACCATCTAAAGGGGACAAAAAGATACAAAACATCCAGGCCATGGGAAAACCTGGGTAGCCACAGCCACTCAAGAGGGAGAGGTTTTTTAGTGCCAGGAAGGAAAAAAAACTGGCAGGAAATGGCAGAAATCGTACACCAAATCCAGTCATTCCTGGAGTGGAACCACAGTCGATGGCCTCCACTCCAAACCAACAGATACAGATACTAATGCCGGAAAAAAAATCCCCACCCAGTACCAACAATACCACCAGTCCGATAACATTCTTCTTTGCAAATATACAGGGTCTAAAGCCAGCAACAAACAACAAAATACCTTTCATCCGTGGACTGCTTGCAGAGGCAAAGGCAATGTTCGCGGCTTTCAATGAGACCCACATAAAGGATCACTTGGACAACGAAATATGGATCCCAGGTTACAACCTATACAGATGTGACAGAGTGAACAGGCAAAAGGGGGGGGGGTTGGCCTGTACATTGCAGAGTCTCTTGTTTGCACAGAACTGCTTAATGCCTCAAATGATGTAGTGGAAGTTTTAGCAGTAAAGATCGAGAACCAAAACCTAGTCATTGTGGTAGTCTACAAGCCTCCGGATGCAACATCCCAGCAATTCCAGGAACAGCTGTTAAAAATTGACCACTGTCTGGAAAATCTTCCAGCTCCTGCACCCAACATCTTGCTCCTGGGGGATTTCAACTTAAGGCACCTAAAATGGAGGAATATAGCAAATAATATTGTTGCAGTAATAACACCAGGAGGCAGCACTGATGAAAACTCACACTCACACGAGCTTTTAAATCTCTGCACAAAATTCAATCTAAACCAGCAAATAATAGAGCCTACTAGACTGGAGAATACACTAGACCTCATCTTCACTAACAATGATGATCTGATAAGAAATGTCACCATATCAAAAACAATATACTCAGATCACAACATAATCCAGGTTCAGACATGTATGCATGGAGCCCCAGACCGACATAATGAGACTAGTCACGAGGGAGCATTCACCAAATTCAACTTCAATAACAAAAACATAAAGTGGGACCAAGTAAACCAAGTCCTAACCGATATAAGCTGGGAAGATATACTAAGCAACACAGACCCCAACTTATGCCTAGAACAGATTAACTCGGTGGCACTCGATGTTTGCACAAGGCTTATTCCTCTAAGAAAAAGGAGGAGTAGATGTAAAATAGAAAGAGACAGGCGCTCCCTTTACAGGCGACGGAAAAGAATAACAGAGCGGCTAAAAGAGGTCAATATATCTGAAATGCGTAGGGAGACACTGGTCAGAGAAATAGCAAACATCGAACTTAAGCTAAAAGAATCCTTTAGGAGTCAGGAATCGCGGGAAGAACTAAAAGCCATAAATGAAATCGAAAGAAACCCAAAGTATTTCTTCTCCTATGCCAAATCAAAATCGAGAACAACGTCCAGTATTGGGCCCCTACTTAAACAAGATGGGTCCTACACAGATGACAGCAAGGAAATGAGTGAGCTACTCAAGTCCCAATATGACTCAGTTTTTAGCAAGCCGCTAACCAGACTGAGAGTCGAAGATCAAAATGAATTTTTTATGAGAGAGCCACAAAATTTGATTAACACAAGCCTATCTGATGTTATCCTGACGCCAAATGACTTCGAACAGGCGATAAATGACATGTCCATGCACTCTGCCCCAAGGCCAGACTTATGGAACTCTGTGTTCATCAAGAACTGCAAGAAGCCCCTATCACGAGCCTTTTCCATCCTATGGAGAGGGAGCATGGACACGGGGGTCGTCCCACAGTTACTAAAAACAACAGACATAGCCCCACTCCACAAAGGGGGCAGTAAAGCAACAGCAAAGAATTACAGACCAATAGCACTAACATCCCATATCATAAAAATCTTTGAAAGGGTCCTAAGAAGCAAGATCACCACCCATCTAGAAACCCATCAGTTACACAACCCAGGGCAGCATGGGTTTAGAACAGGTCGCTCCTGTCTGTCTCAACTATTGGATCACTACGACAAGGTCCTAAATGCACTAGAAGACAAAAAGAATGCAGATGTAATATATACAGACTTTGCAAAAGCCTTCGACAAGTGTGACCATGGCGTAATAGTGCACAAAATGCGTGCTAAAGGAATAACAGGAAAAGTCGGTCGATGGATCTATAATTTCCTCACTAACAGAACACAGAGAGTAGTCGTCAACAGAGTAAAGTCCGAGGCAGCTACGGTGAAAAGCTCTGTTCCACAAGGCACAGTACTCGCTCCCATCTTGTTCCTCATCCTCATATCCGACATAGACAAGGATGTCAGCCACAGCACCGTGTCTTCCTTTGCAGATGACACCCGAATCTGCATGACAGTGTCTTCCATTGCAGACACTGCAAGGCTCCAGGCGGACATCAACCGAATCTTTCAGTGGGCTGTAGAAAACAATATGAAGTTCAACGATGAGAAATTTCAATTACTCAGATATGGTAAACACGAGAAAATTAAATCTTCATCAGAGTACAAAACAAATTCTGGCCACAAAATAGAGCGAAACACCAACGTCAAAGACCTGGGAGTGATCATGTCGGAGGATCTCACCTTCAAGGACCATAACATTGTATCAATCGCATCTGCTAGAAAAATGACAGGATGGATAATGAGAACCTTCAAAACTAGGGAGGCCAAGCCCATGATGACACTCTTCAGGTCACTTGTTCTATCTAGGCTGGAATATTGCTGCACACTAACAGCACCTTTCAAGGCAGGTGAAATTGCTGACCTAGAAAATGTACAGAGAACCTTCACGGCGCGCATAACGGAGATAAAACACCTCAATTACTGGGAGCGCTTGAGGTTCCTGAACCTGTATTCCCTGGAACGCAGGCGGGAGAGATACATGATTATATACACCTGGAAAATCCTAGAGGGACTAGTACCGAACTTGCACACGAAAATCACTCACTACGAAAGCAAAAGACTTGGCAGACGATGCAACATCCCCCCAATGAAAAGCAGGGGTGTCACTAGCACGTTAAGAGACCATACAATAAGTGTCAGGGGCCCGAGACTGTTCAACTGCCTCCCAGCATACATAAGGGGGATTACCAACAGACCCCTGGCAGTCTTCAAGCTGGCACTGGACAAGCACCTAAAGTCGGTTCCTGACCAGCCGGGCTGTGGCTCGTACGTTGGTTTGCGTGCAGCCAGCAGCAACAGCCTGGTTGATCAGGCTCTGATCCACCAGGAGGCCTGGTCACAGACCGGGCCGCGGGGGCGTTGACCCCCGGAACTCTCTCCAGGTAAACTCCAGGTAAACCACTTAGCTCTGTTAGGAAGGATTGTGTTAAGCAATCTTGTCTCAAAAAATTCAATGTATAAATTACTAAGAACAAGTAAGAGAGGATTTCCCATTGCCATACCAAACTTCTTAGTGTAAAACTAGTCATTAAACTTAAATTTTGCATCAACAATACAAAGTTTAATAAGTTTAATGATAGTAGGAACTGGCAATGGTAAATTGCAATTAACAAGTTGTTCAGATAAACTTAATAAATCATCAACTGGAACTTTTGTAAACAAGGAAGTAACATCAAAACTAACCATACTGAAATCATTTAAGTCAGTCATGGTGCTTTATTTATCGACTAAATCTATATTGTTTTTAACATTAAAGTTAGAAATTTTTCCAACAGTTGGGCTCAAATATCTACAAGCCATTCAGATAATTTATAGGAAACTGAACCTATGGAGTTAATAATTGGTTTAACTGGATATAATTTATAGGAAACTGAGCCTATGGAGTTAATAATTGGTCTAACTGGATATAATTTATAGGAAACTGAACCTATGGAGTTAATAATTGGTTTAACTGGATATAATTTATAGGAAACTGAACCTATGGAGTTGATAATTGGTCTAACTGGATATAATTTATAGGAAACTGAACCTATGGAGTTAATAATTGGTCTAACTGGATTACCTGGTTTGTGTGTGTTTATTAATCCATACATAGAGCGTAAAGATGGATTAGTGGACGTAAATTTTTTAATTTATTCATCTTTTCCTTTGAGTAGACTTTTCATAGTGTTATTGAAATTACTGTTAACAGATTCTAAGGGATTCTAAGTTTTGAATAAGTTTCTGTATCATCTAAGAGATTATTCATTTTTATCTTGGTAATCAGTTTCTTTCAAAATTACTATTGCATTTATTTTATCTGCTTTAGTAAGATGCCTTTTTTTTATTAATAATAAGTGTATCAGAAGACTTAAGAATTTTTGAGGACAATTGGGAATATTTTGTTCTAACATAGTTATAAACCATCCCCTTATATTAATTTAGTCAGTGGATAAATCAGAGGATTTTTTTTTTTTAGGTTCAAAAGGCTTTTGCATTTTGACATTTTTATTATTTTTTTTTTTTTGAAGTTGCAAAACTTAGACCGAAATCTAGAGCAGCAGTCGTATTTTTATCTAATATTTCATCTGTTAAATTAATTACAAAATTCTTATTAGCTTGCTTTGTCCAATCATTGTTTTCAATTAAAATGTCTAATTTTCTTTGTAGTTTAGTTTTGAGTTCATTGCAAATTCTTCTGAATGGCCTGATTAAAGGAGTATTTTTTGTTTCTCAATATTTTCAATGCCTCTTCTTCTGTTTTAGTAATATCAATATGTTCCTGGTGAATAATTCTCATAAAATAATCTAAGGGGCGATCTCTTATGTCAACGAGTGTTTGATAGTAGTTGTTATGCATATTGTGATATCACCTGTTTACTGTGATTTTATTGCATATATATATATATATATATATATATATATATATATATATATATATATATATATATATATATATATTATATATATATGTCGTGCCGAATAGGCAGAACTTGCGATCTTGGCTTAAATAGCAACGCTCATCTTGCCATATAGGACAAGTGAAAATTTGTGTATGCAATAATTTCGCCAAAATCATTCTGAACCTAACGAAAAATATATATTTCACTGTGTTTGTTTAGTATTAAATTATTGTAAACAAATCTAAAATATATTTAGTTGGGTTAGGCTAAAATAAATTGTTCTTTTTATAATAAGGTTAGGTAAGTTTTCAAAGATTCTTTTGGAGCAAAATTAAAATTTTTTACATTAACATTAATGAAAAAAAATATATCTTTAAACGTATAAGAGAAAATTTTAGAAAGGACTTAATTTTAAATGAGTTCTTGCTAATTGACCAGTTTTACATATTCGGCACGACATATATATATATATATATATATATATATATATATATATATATATATATATGTATATATATATATATATATATATATATATATATATATATGCAATATATGCAATAAAATCACAGTAAACAGGTGATATCACAATATGCAGAACAATTACTGTCATATACATATATATATATATATATATATATATATATATATATATATATATATATATATATATATATATATATATATATATATATATATATATAACCTCATTCGTCTTCCCCGTCAATACAAAAACCAGAGGGGCAGAACCCCCACTCACTCCATTGACAGTCATAAAGTCAGAGTGCAGGTAAGCAAGAAAACTGAAGAGGGGAACACAGTGGGGGCAATCAGAATTATTACCAGTGAAGATACAGTTCCCCCCAGGGATGCTGACACAGCAGAAGCACTTAAGAGGAAAACACCCTGCCAGGGAAACCAGGGGCACCAACAGTTCCAACACCTTTGTCCCCACTGTGGAACCATTAATTGTGGAAGACTCGGACATTTACAAAGAAATAATGTCATTCCCATCTGGCTCTGCTGGGGGTTACAATGGAATAAAGCAACAGCATTTAAAGGAAATGGTTAATCCAGTTATTGGGGAGATTGCAGAGACACTGCTTTCAGAGATCACAAGGTTTGTCAACAATTCCTTGGCTGGTCTGATTCCTGACGAAATTAAACCTTTCTTGTTTGGTGCAACACTTTGCGCACTTAAAAAGAAGAATGGATGAATTAGGCTTATTGCAGTAGGCAACACTTTTTGCCACCTCATTTCCAAAGCTGCTGTCCGAAGCATTCGTGCACAGGCAACCATGATGCTTCAACCAAACCAGTTTGGTTTTGGGGTCTCTCATGGAAGTGAAGCAGCGGTTCATGCAACAAGGGCGTATATCAACAACCTGCCTGAGGACAATGCAGTGGTAAAATTAGACTTCAAGAATGCATTTCATCTCCTGAAAAGAGATGTGGTATTAGCAGCAGTACAAGAACATTTCCCTGGTCTCTTCCCCTTTGTTTCAGCTGGATATAGCAAGGAATCAATGCTCCTGTTTGGAGAGCAGGAAATTACATCATCAGAAGGTGTCCAGCAAGGGCATCCTCTTGCACCATTTCTCTTCTGTATAGTGGTTAGGGAAATCACAGTCAGACTGACCAGTGAACTGAACATCTGGTTCCTGGATGATGGCACACTAGCAGGTATAAAGGAGTCCCTCCAAGATAATCTTACACTGATGATAAAATGGGTCTCATCTTGAATCCATCCAAATGTGAAATCATCTAAGTCAGTCAACCAATGATAAATGCAGTGAGATCCAAACTACCAGGAGCATCAGTCATTGCCCCTACAAATATCGTCTTGCTTGGAGCACCTGTGGGAAGCGATGCCATTGACACAATTCTCGGGAAGAAATTGGAAGAGTTCAGGAGAATGGAACAACGAATACGCAATCTTGACAGCCACGATGCCTTGTACCTTCTCACAAAGTGCTTGAGTCTGCCCAGGTTGACATATTTCCTAAGATGTGCAACTTCATATAACCCTATACTGCACGAATATGACAGTATCCTCAGGCAGATTTTTACGAAAGTACTTCCTTACTCTAGAAGACGGGCAGTGGAACGAAGCTACACTTCCAGTCAGACTAGGAGGCATTGGTGTCGGCAGGTCATCAAAGATTGCACTACCTGCTTTTCTGTCATCATGTATTGCATCCAAAGGGCTTGTAGCAGCGATTCTCCCTGAACATCTTAGGGACAAGATTGGAGTCCAGGACCAAAAGTTCATTGACGGAGCCATGATCTGGGATAATCTAACGGGCTCTGAAACCAGACCTGCTCCCCTCAACAACTACAAACAGTCGCACTGGGATGGCCCAATAGTGCAGAATATAGCCTCAACAATGCTTCAGAGTGTGTCAGGGAAGGATAGAGCCCACCTCCTGGCAGTGAGAGCTCCTCATGCAGGGGACTTTCTGTTGGCTGTTCCCAACTCCAGCCTTGGCACACGCCTCGACCCACAGACCATCTGCATTGGTGTTTCCCTTCGACTTGCCTCCCGTATTTTCGCCACAAATACACAGGTGTATTTGTGGCAGAGAAGCAGCAGACCGATTCGGGTACCATGGTCTTGTGTGCTGTAAATCAAAGGGAAAGATTGCAAGACATGAGGAGGTTAATAACATTATTGAGAGGAGCCTCACAACAGCCGGATGCCCAGCAGTAAGGGAGCCACCCCAACTATGCAGATATGATGGCAGCCAGAAGCATCCAGATGGTATCACACTTCAAGCCTAGACAGACGGGAAGCAGGTGGTGTGGGACTACACATGTGCATCTACCTTGGCTGATACCTATCTCCAATACACCAGGGAAGAAGGAGGAGCAACTGCCAGCCTCAGGGAGTCCCAAAAGTCTAGAAAATATGGAAACCTTGCCCTTCATTATATATTTGTTCCCGTAGGCTCAGAGACCCTTGGCTCACTGGAAAAGAGTGCATCTAAGTTCCTTAAGGAGCTAGGCAAAAGACTCATAAGGGTAACTAGGGATCACAGGGCAGCTAGTTTTGTGTTCCAGCGACTCAGCGCTGCTGTTGAGAGGGGTAATACCTGCTGTATTTTGGGCACGCACCTCAGCTCTGAGGAGCTGGATGAGATTTTCGCATTATGATCAGTGACAAACATATAACAATATGTACTAGACATGTATCTCTCACACCTCATATGCTGTATTTATTTATTTATTTATTTATTTATTTATTTATTTATTTGAACATGATACAGAGAAGTACAAGGAATACAATTTTTAAAGTGCAGCATGCCAAAGCCCCTTGTATGCAGAGCATTACGGGCAGCTTAAAATTAACTTAAGATTAAGTAAGCAATGATATATTCGGTGGTACAAAAATTATTGTAAAACAGATAACAATTTAGTACAAATGAGTATTACAAAGACAGGTCATATGGTCATTTACTGTGTTGCTGTGTAATCAGTAGAATGGAGTATTATGTTAGGTAATGAAGTTAAATAGTAACAAAGTTTGATTGGGTCACAGGTTGATATTTATGAGATACAATAATGAGAAATATATGAGATACAATTTATGAGATACAATTATTCAGTATTTATTTAGTTGTGGGTGAGTAAGTGATTTTTGAGAAGAGACTTGAATTTATAAACAGGTAGTGTTTCTTTTATATTCACAGGTAATGAATTCCAGATTTTAGGGCCTTTTATGTGCATTGAGTTTTTGCATAGTGTGAGATGGACACGAGGAACACCGAAGAGTGATCTGTGCCTTGTGTTATGGTGATGTGTTCTGTTGAGGTTGGCAAGGAGATGTTTGAGGGGAGGGTTTATGTCAGAGTTAAGTGGTATATGTATGTAGTAGGTGCAGTAATAAGTATGGATGTTTTGTATTGTGAGTAGGTTTAGAGTTTTGAATATTGGTGGTGTGTGCTGTCTGTAGTGGGAATTTGTTATCATTCTGACAGCAGCCTTTTGTTGGGTAATTAATGGTCTGAGATGGTTTATTGTTGTTGAGCCCCATGCACAAATTCCATAGGTGAAATAGGGGTAAATAAGTGAGTGATATAGGGCCAGGAGGGCTGACTGTGGAACATAGTACCGTATCTTCGATAGTATGCCTACGGTCTTGGAAATTTTTGGGGAAATTTGTTGTATATGTGTTTGAAATTTTAATCTATTATCAAGGTGGATTCCTAGGAATTTTCCCTCTGTGAGTTTTGTGATAGGTGATCCATTTATTATTATGTTAAGAGACACATCTGCAGCTCTGTTACCAAACTGAATGAAGTAGGTTTTGTCAATGTTTAGAGTAAGTTTGTTAGTCCTCATCCAGGTTGATATTTTCTGTAATTTGGTATTTACAGTATTGGCTAGCATGACTGGGCTCGGGTGAGAGTAGACGCATGTAGTGTCATCTGCAAATAGTGTGGGTTTGAGTAGTTGCGATGCATTTGGTAGGTCATTTATGTATATGAGAAAGAGAAGAGGGCCTAGGACACTTCCCTGTGGGACACCAACTGTAATTAGCTGTGCGGAAGAGTTTGACCCATTTGTGTACACATATTGGCTTCTGTTGCTGAGGTAAGACTTTAGGTAGTTGAGGGAGTGCCCTCTTATACCATAGTGCGACAATTTTATGTGGAGCAAGTCGTGGTCAACTGTATCAAAAGCTTTATGTAAGTCAATGAAGATCCCCAGTGGGACTTCTTTTTTCTCTATTGCTGTATAAATATGTTCTAGCATGTGGATAATAGCATCATTAGTATTTTTATTAGGCCTGAACCCAAATTGACAGGGGTTGAGTATGTTGTGGGAGATGAGGTAGGAATAGATACGCTTATGGATTAATTTTTTAAAGATTTTAGAGAGAGGGTGTAAGTTGGATATTGGCCTATAGTTATTCAAGTCTGTTTGGTCTCCTCCTTTATGGATCGGGGTGACCCTTGCTATTTTGAGAACTGTGAGGAAGGTAGAGGATTCTATGGATTTGTTAAAGAGTGTTGCAATGATTGGTGATAGCACTTGTGACACTTTTTTGTATATAAAGGGTGGTAAGGTATTTAAATCTCCTGTCTTGTTTTTTAGTTTGTTGATAATAAGGGAGACTTCAGTTGGGTTAGTCGGAGCTAGGAACAGTGCGTTTGGGTAGTTGCCAGTGAGGTAGTCATTGGGTGGGGTATCTGAGCTTGGGATTTTATTGGCAAGGTATTTTCCTATAGTGGAGAAGAAATCATTGAGTCTGTTTGCTGTTTCAGTTGGTGGGAGTTGGGGTTCATCTGGTTTTGTTAATTCAATTTCGCTATTTCGTGTTATCTTTTTTTGTTCCTAGAATTTATGATAGAGTTTTCTAGGTCTTTTTTATATCACCTCGTAAGTTGGATAATCTGTTCTCATAATACAATTTTTTAGCCCTTCTTATCAGGCTGGTTAGGAATGACGAGTAACGTTTTGTTTGGTCTCTGGTTATGTGACCCATTCTGTACTGTTTTTCATATAAGTGCTTTGTATTTATGGATTTGAGGATACTGGGTGTTAGCCAGGGACTGTTCAGTCTCGTAGCTGTCATCTGTTTAGTTTTTTAGGGCAGTGCTTGTTATAGAGGTATTGGGTCTTTTTTAGAAAATTATTAATACATTCATCAATATCTGTATAGATTTCTAGCTCAGTGTGCCAGTCAATGTTTGTCACTGCTGTTGTGAAGTTATTGATAGCTGCCTCATTGTGAAGTCTGAAAGTGGCTTTAGTAGTGTCTAGGGGTAATTTGCCAAGGTTTGTTATGAGGAAGGTAGGGTAGTGGTCTGTGGTATTATCTGTGATTATGACTGATCTTAAGGGGGATATGGTGTTGGTTCAGATGTGGTCTAGTAGGGAAACACTTGTCTCTGTAACTCTTGTAGGTTTTGTTACTGTTGGTAGCAACATGCAGTTACTCAGAGTGTTTGTGAATTCAGTAACATGTGAGTCTTGGTCTTGCAGGAGATTTATATTGAAGTCACCTGAGAGTAGCAAGTGATCTTTGTTCATGCATGCATCAGTTATCAAACTTCCTAGGTTGTCACTAAAACAGCTAATGTTTGACTGTAGTACTCTGTAGATGTTTATCAATGTGAGAGGTTTTTCGTAGGTATTTGGATTTGAATTTAGCTATTATATATTCCCCATGTTCATCCCTTGTGCAAGTATTAGTGATACATTCTAGTTGGTCTGAGTAGTATATAGCTGTGCCACCCCCTTGTTGGTCTGGCCTACAGTTGTGTATGGCTGTATAACCAGGAATGGCTTAGACATCTGTAGTATCAGGCTTTAGCCAGGTTTCGGTGAGAGTAATGATGGACATACTGGTATGCAGGGAATTTAGTAATGCTATGAGGTCATCGTAATGTTTGCTTAAAGATCTGATATTGTAGTTAAAGACAGTTATGTTGTTGTATATGCCATCTTTATGTCAACAATGAATCTCTTAAATCTTTTGTACCATATTATGTAATAAAATATACCTATTGATAAGAAAGAATGAAAAGATGGGGTGATAGGAGAAGTGGAATATTCAAATGGCTTCAGGAAGAAATCCAAATATTCTTCATTGAACCCTTTTTATCCACTTCTCCGAGGCTATGAGTCCCCACAATTTACACCAGAGGTGGACCCCATATATATATATATATATATATATATATATATATATATATATATATATATATATATATATATATATATATATATATATATATATTATAGTATGATCAATAAAACATAGGGAGATACCACCTCTAGAACTTCACTGGGGACCTTCATCCTCAGAGAAGACAATAAACGTACCTCAGGGAAAACTCAAGGTCCTCCACAGAGCTGTTTGAATATTTTCTTCTCCTACCACCCCTATAATTTATATTATATATGTACTTTATTAATAGACAGAATACATTGATAGAAAAACAAGAGTGCATTGGTACAATATATCAAAGGTTATGAATCACCTCCAGCTCCTCCGAAGCCAGACGCAAGCCCAGGGCTTGCTGAGGCGCTGGAGCATGAAAATGGCTGCCCTTGGGTCCCTGGTGGTGTCGATGAATCTGGAACCCAGTTCTTTAAGGAAACGTGTGGCATGTTTTCCCCATGGTTCCAAGGTCTCTGATCCAACTGGGACAAATTGATACTGTTGGCTTATGTCGTTGTACTCGCCGATCTTGTACTCCTCCCTGTGGTCAGCAGCTCCTCCCTGTTGCCCCACACTGTGATGGATATAGGTGTCAGCCAGTAGGGACACACAGGTATAGTCCCATGGTAAGAGCTTGCCATTCTTCCAAGGATAGATGGTGATACCATCAGGGTGGTTTACTGGGTTATAGGTATTGTTGGCTGCCAGTGATTGGTGCTCCCTCTCGGCTGAGCATCCAGCTGTAGCAAGGGTTCTCTTTATGAGGTCGTTGACCTCATTGTGTTTTGCATGCCAGCCATTGGTTTTGGAACAGTTAAGACCATGGAGACCATATTGTTCAGCTTGCGCATCGCCGCAAATACACGTATATTCCGTGTGAATTGGGGCAGCAAGGCACAGAGCCACTGCAATAGAGTCGAGGCGCGTTCCCATTGACGATATGGGAACTGTTTGTAGGAAGTCCCCAGAGTGATGTGTGCTCACAGCCTGGAGACGGGCAGTCTCCCTGTCTGATGTTACAGCCCTGAGCATGTTGGCAAGCACCTTTTTAGCAATGGGGCCTTCCCAGCTTGACTGTTTGTAAGCCAGTGCTGAACTAGGGTTTGGTGCTGCAGCAGCAAGAGTCTCCCATTCAGTGATGGCATTGACATATTTAGGGTCCTGTATTCCTGCTGAGTCATTGAGGTTATCAGGAAGAATTTGTTTTTTTTTTTAACTCGTTTGATGCTATGGAAGAGGATAGGAAAGTTGGTAGGGCATTCTGGGAGGATCTGTGTATTCCCAGCCCCTCCAAGCCTGACCGGAAGTGAGGCTTGCAACCACTGTCCATCGTCAAGGGAAAGATTCAATACACTCTCTAGCATGGCCTTCAGGAGAGAGTCATATTCCTTGAGTTTTGGACTCCTGAAGGCTGGGGAGCATCTCAGAAAATAGGTAAGTTTTGGGATTGACAGGCACCTGGTGAGTAGGTAGAAGGCATCGTGTGTGTCAGTGTCTTTCATCCTGCTTTCCATCGTCCGGAGGTCTGAGACTTTTTCCTAGGGTACCATCATCCAAGAACCAGATATTGAGCTCTCTGGTGAGTGCTTCTGTGACTTCGTTGATGACCAAATATTATATATATATATATATATATATATATATATATATATATATATATATATATATATATATATATATGGGGAAGTGGAATAAGAATCTTTCCTCCGTAAGCCATGCGTGTTGTAAAAGTCAACTAAAATGCCGGGAACAATGGGCTAGTAACCCCTTTTCCTGTAAAGATTACTAAAAAGAATAAGAAGAAGAAAATTGTCAAAGTGGGAAGTCTGAATGTGCGTGGATGTTGTGCAAATGATAAGAAAGAGATGATTGTGGATGTTATGAATGAGAAGAAACTGGATGTCCTGGCTTTAAGTGAAACAAAGCTGAAGGGGGTGGGAGAGTTTCAATGGAGAGGAATAAATGGGATTAGGTTAGGGGTTTCAAATAAAGTTAGAGCTAAAGAAGGAGTAGCAATAATGTTGAAGGATAAGCTATGGCAGGAAAAGAGGGACTACAAATGCATAAATTCAAGGATTATGTGGAGTAAAATAAAGATTGGATGTGAAAAGTGGGTTATAGTAAGCGTGTATGCACCTGGAGAAGAGAGAAGTGTAGAGGAGAGAGAGAGAGATTCTGGGAAGTGTTGAGTGAATGCGTGGGGAGTTTTGAATCAAGTGTGAGAGTAATGGTGGTTGGGGATTTCACTGCTAAAGTGGGTAAAAATGTTATGGAGGGAGTAGTAGGTAAATTTGGGGTGCCAGGGGTAAATGTAAATGGGGAGCCTTTAATTGAGCTATGTGTAGAAAGAAATTTGGTAATAAGTAATACATATTTTATGAAAAAGAGGATAAATAAATATACAAGGTATGATGTAGCACGTAATGAAAGTAGTTTGTTAGATTATGTATTGGTGGATAAAAGGTTGATGGGTAGGCTCCAGGATGTACATGTTTATAGAGGGGCAACTGATATATCAGATCATTATTTAGTTGTAACTACAGTTAGAGTAAGAGGTAGATGGGAAAAGAGGAAAGTGGCAACAACAAGTAAGAGGGAGGTGAAAGTGTATAAACTAAGGGAGGAGGAAGTTCGGGCGAGATATAAGCGACTATTGGCAGAAAGGTGGGCTAGTGCAAAGATGAGTAGTGGGGGGGTTGAAGAGGGTTGGAATAGTTTTAAAAATGCAGTATTAGAATGTGGGGCAGAAGTTTGTGGTTATAGGAGGGTGGGGGCAGGAGGAAAGAGGAGTGATTGGTGGAATGATGAAGTAAAGGGTGTGATGAAAGAGAAAAAGGTAGCTTACGAGAGGTTTTTACAAAGCAGAAGTGTTATAAGAAGAGCAGAGTATATGGAGAGTAAAAGAAAGGTGAAGAGAGTGGTGAGAGAGTGCAAAAGGAGAGCAGATGAAAGAGTGGGAGAGGCACTGTCAAGAAATTTTAATGAAAATAAGAAAAAAATTTGGAGTGAGTTAAACAAGTTAAGAAAGCCTAGGGAAAGTATGGATTTGTCAGTTAAAAACAGAGTAGGGAAGTTAGTAGATGGGGAGAGGGAGGTATTAGGTAGATGGTGAGAATATTTTCAGGAACTTTTAAATGTTGAGGAAGAAAGGGAGGCGGTAATTTCATGCACTGGACAGGGAGGTATACCTTCTTTTAGGAGTGAAGAAGAGCAGAATGTAAGTGTGGTGGAGGTACGTGAGGCATTACGTAGAATGAAAGGGGGTAAAGCAGCTGGAACTGATGGGATCATGACAGAAATGTTAAAAGCAGGGGGGGATATAGTGTTGGAGTGGTTGGTACTTTTGTTTAATAAATGTATGAAAGAGGGGAAGGTACCTAGGGATTGGCGGAGAGCGTGTATAGTTCCTTTATATAAAGGGAAAGGGGACAAAAGAGATTGTAAAAATTATAGAGGAATAAGTTTACTGAGTATACCAGGAAAAGTATACGGTAGAGTTATAATTGAAAGAATTAGAGGTAAGACAGAATGTAGAATTGCGGATGAGCAAGGAGGCTTCAGAGTGGGTAGGGGATGTGTAGATCAAGTGTTTACATTGAAGCATATATGTGAACAGTATTTAGATAAAGGTAGGGAACTTTTTATTGCATTTATGGATTTAGAAAAGGCATATGATAGAGTGGATAGAGGAGCAATGTGGCAGATGTTGCAAGTTTATGGAATAGGTGGTAAGTTACTAAATGCTGTAAAGAGCTTTTATGAGGATAGTGAGGCTCAGGTTAGGGTGTGTAGAAGAGAGGGAGACTACTTCCCGGTAAAAGTAGGTCTTAGACAGGGATGTGTAATGTCACCATGGTTGTTTAATATATTTATA
Source organism: Cherax quadricarinatus (assembly GCF_038502225.1). Lineage (NCBI taxonomy): Eukaryota > Metazoa > Arthropoda > Malacostraca > Decapoda > Parastacidae > Cherax > Cherax quadricarinatus. The sequence goes on along the minus strand of NC_091311.1, from coordinate 3,155,713 downwards.
GATGGGGTTGTAAAAGAAGTAAATGCTAGGGTGTTCGGGAGAGGGGTGGGATTAAATTATGGGGAATCAAATTCAAAATGGGAATTGACACAGTTACTTTTTGCTGATGATACTGTGCTTATGGGAGATTCTAAAGAAAAATTGCAAAGGTTAGTGGATGAGTTTGAGAATGTGTGTAAAGGTAGAAAGTTGAAAGTGAACATAGAAAAGAGTAAGGTGATGAGGGTATCAAATGATTTAGATAAAGAAAAATTGGATATCAAATTGGGGAGGAGGAGTATGGAAGAAGTGAATGTTTTCAGATACTTGGGAGTTGACGTGTCGGCGGATGGATTTATGAAGGATGAGGTTAATCATAGAATTGATGAGGGAAAAAAGGTGAGTGGTGCGTTGAGGTATATGTGGAGTCAAAAAACGTTATCTATGGAGGCAAAGAAGGGAATGTATGAAAGTATAGTAGTACCAACACTCTTTTATGGATGTGAAGCTTGGTTGGTAAATGCAGCAGCGAGGAGACGGTTGGAGGCAGTGGAGATGTCCTGTCTAAGGGCAATGTGTGGTGTAAATATTATGCAGAAAAATCGGAGTGTGGAAATTAGGAGAAGGTGTGGAGTTAATAAAAGCATTAGTCAGAGGGCAGAAGAGGGGTTGTTGAGGTGGTTTGGTCATTTAGAGAGAATGGATCAAAGTAGAATGACATGGAAAGCATATAAATCTATAGAGGAAGGAAAGAGGGGTAGGGGTCGTCCTCGAAAGGGTTGGAAAGAGGGGGTAAAGGAGGTTTTGTGGGCGAGGGGCTTGGACTTCCAGCAAGCGTGCATGAGCGTGTTAGATAGGAGTGAATGGAGACGAATGATACTTGGGACCTGACGATCTGTTGGAGTGTGAGCAGGTTAATATTTAGTGAAGGGATTCAGGGAAACCGGTTATTTTCTTATAGTCGGACTTGAGTCCTGGAAATGGGAAGTACAATGCCTGCACTTTAAAGGAGGGGTTTGGGATATTGGCAGTTTGGAGGGATATATTGTGTATCTTTATACGTATATGCTTCTAAACTGTTGTATTCTGAGCACCTCTGCAAAAGCAGTGATAATGTGTGAGTGTGGTGAAAGTGTTGAATGATGATGAAAGTATTTTCTTTTTGGGGATTTTCTTTCTTTTTTGGGTCACCCTGCCTCGGTGGAAGACGACCAACTTGTTGAAAAAAAAAAAAAAAAAAAAATATATATATATATATATAGATATATATACATATATATACATATACATATATATACATATACATATATATATATATATATATAAGTAGTCAAGTTTTCTTCTGGAGCATCCCTTCCGGTTTAGGGCCTTCCACTGGGGCATCCCTTCCGGTTTAGGCCTTCTACAGAGACATCCCTTCCGGTCTAGGACCAGCAGCTGGAAGGTCACCTTTTCACACCTAGGTGTTACTTCCGGTTTTGACCATGACCTCGCCCTCGAGACTACCTCACCCTTGACCCCCCCAACCAATACCCCCCTCCCCCCGCCCACGACCTCCCCCCTTCGCGACCCCCCTGTCGCGCCGCGCGCCCCGCCCCGCGCGCCCGCCCGCGCCCTTCGCGACCCCCGCCCGCGCCTTCTGCAGCGTCGTCCGGATCGCCCCCGCGCCTCGAATTTTTTTTTCCGATTTTTTTCGAATTTTTTTTGAATTTCATTTTCTTGTGCTCTCCATCTCCTTGGATCCAGGTTTTTGGATTCCCCCCTATGGGGTTTCGATTTTTTTTTGAATTTCATTTTCTTGTGCTCTCCATCTCCTTGGATCAAGGTTTTTGGATTCCCCCCCTATAGGGTTTTCGAAATTCTCCATCTCCTCGGATCGAGTTTTTTGGATTCCCCCTATGGGGTTTTCGAAATTCTCCATCTCCTTGGATCAAGTTTTTTTGGATTCCCCCCTATGGGGTTTTCGAAATTCCTCGGATCAAGTTTTTGGATTCCCCCCTCTGGGGGTAAAGCATTCAAATGAACTCCTCCTATGGGGCATGGTGCTCTCTCTTACTACAGGTCTAAACGAGTGTGACGTCATTATTCCTCTCATTAATGTGTTTACTCGACGGTCAGTGACGTCACGCGATGACCCCCACACACACAGGCTGAATCTTGTCTACCCTTTTAGTTAATAAGGGGACATAGTACATCAGAAAGGCACATTTTTTCGTTAATACCCACAATTTCTTTACAACACAAGTCTAGACATTTTTAACTATTTCATCTCAGGTCACTCCCCACGAAGTAACCTCCCCCCCACCCTCCCAAACCCTCACACTCCAACCAACACCTCACAATTTTCACTCATAACTCCAATTTTTCTCGTTTTAACCCTTTTTGTTCATTAAAGTTAATAAGGGGACACAGTACATCAGAAAGTCACCACATCGCTTACATCCACTTTCGTTAAATTCACTACTCACAATTTTACATATTACGAAGTTAAAATACGCACTTTTACTTTGAACATCTTCAAAAACACTCTCATAAATCATTTGAATACTCACAAAAATACCTTTATACATTTCCAAACAACACTGAAATACTCCAAAAACATCATTCGAACACCCCCAAATCACCTCTGAATACTCCCAGAACACCTTCATAAGTACTCTTGCACATCATTTGAACACCTTCATAAGTACTCTCATAATCATTTGTACACCTTCAAAAAACACCTTTGAATACTCACATAAACACCCTTGAACACCTTCAAAACACCCTTCAACACACTCAAAAACACCTTTGAACACCTTTGAACATTTCCAAAACACTATTTGAGTACTCCCAAATAAGATTTGACATCTCTAATTTATCTGCACTTACACATTTCATTAAATTACAACTCATCCCTCAGTCTCCAGACTAGGCATTTTCTCGTTTTTACCCTTTTAGTTCATTAAAGTTATTAAGGGGACACATTACATCAGAAAAAAAGTCACAAAAACTAACTCAAACACTTTACTTTGAACACCCCCAAAAACACTCTCATAATCATTTGAATACTCACATAAACACCCTTGAACACCTTCAAAACACCTTTGAATATCGTTTTTAAACTAATTTCATCACAACCCACTTATATCATCTTTAAAACTAACTCAAACACTTTACTTTGAACACCCCCAAAAACACTCTCATAATCATTTGAATACTCACATAAATACCCTTGAACACCTTCAAAACACCTTTGAATATCGTTTTTAAACTAATTTCATCACAACCCACTTATATCATCTTTTTTCGGTAACTCTAATTCGACTACACTACCCTCATCAATTACCAACAAATTTTACTCGTTTTAACTAATGTCATCACTGTAACCAAGATTTTCACAAAAAAAAAATCTCTATGACACCTAACACACACGCACACACACCCCACAACACCCACAATTTTTCTCGTTTTAACCCTTTTAGTTCATTAAAGTTAATAAGGGGACACAGTACATCAGAAAGTCACAACAACAACATCCACAACCCACAATTTTTTCTCGTTTTAGCTAATTTCATCAGAAAAAGTCCCAACAACAACACACTTATAACATTTTTTTCGGTATCTCTAGTTCGACAACAACACCCACAACACCCACATCCCACAACACCCATGAACATTTCCAAAACACTATTTGAGTACTCCCAATTACACCACTGATTACTACTAAAACACCGCTGAATTCAATAAAAACACCCTTCAACACCTTCAAACACCCTTGAACACCTTCAAAACACTCTTGAACACTTTCAAAAACACCTTTGAACATTTCCAATCAACACTGAAACACTTCCAAAAAACACAATTTGAGTACTCCCAATTACACCACTGATTACTACTAAAACACCGCTGAATTCAATCAAAACACCCTTCAACACCTTCAAACACCCTTGAACACACTCAAAACACCCTTCAACACCTTCAAAACACCTTTGATCACCTTCAAAACATCTTTGAACACATTCAAAACACTCTCATAATCATTTGAACACACTCAAAACACCTTTGAATAACCTCAAAACATCTTTGAACACCTTCAAAACACCCTTGAACACCCTTGATCACCTTCAAAAAACAACATTTGAACACACTCAAAACACCTTTGAACACCTTTGAACATTTCCAAACAACACTGAAACACTTCCAAAAACACCATTTGAGTACTCCCAAATACACCACTGAATACTAAAACACCACTGAATACACTCAAAACACCACCAAAATCACCATAAACTAAGATCAACACCCACATCCCACAACACCCACAACCCACAACACCCACAATTTTTTCTCGTTTTATCTAATTTCATCAGAAAGTCACAACACCCACACCTCCCATTTTTTTTTCTCGTTTTAACCCTTTTAGTTCATTAAAGTTAATAAGGGGACACACTACATCAGAAAAAGTCACAAAAACAACCCACTTATGACGTCTTTTCGGTATCTCTAGTTCGACAACAACACCCACATCCCACAACACCCACATCCCACATCCCACACACACACACACAGACACACACACACATACACACACATCCCTAACCTAGCCTAACCTAACCTAACTTATCCTAACCTAACCTAACCTAACCTAACCTAACCTAACCTAACCTAACCTAACTTATCCTAACCTAGCCTAACCTAACCTAACCTTACCTAACTTATCCTAACCTAACCTAACCTAGCCTAACCTAACCTAACTTAACCTAACCTAACCTAACCTAACCGAACCTACCCTAACCTAACCTTACCTAACATAACCTAACCTAGCCTAACCTAACCTAACCTAACTTAACCTAACCCAACCTAACCTAACCTAACCTAGCCTAACCTAACTTAACCTAACCTAACCTAACCTAACCTACCCTAACCTAACCTAACCTAACCTATCTTAACCTTACCTAACCTAACCTAGCCGAACCTATCCTAACCTAACCTAAAATATATTGGAACACTTCCAAAATACATTAGAGTACTCCAGAATTATTTTGAACGACTCCATTTTTTTTTGGATATTTCCAAATTAGTTTTGAAAACTTTATCGTAAAATCGAACATTATTTTCTTGTTGGTAAACACACTCAATGGTAGAAATATTTACTCGATTTCCGAATAGAAACACTTTCCTCGCTCTGAGAGACTCATTGTGGGCAGGTGGCCCGGTGGTCTGGTGGCTAAAGCTCCCGCTTCACACACGGAGGGCCCGGGTTCGATTCCCGGCGGGTGGAAATTCCGACACGTTTCCTTACACCTATTGTCCTGTTCACCTAGCAGCAAATAGGTACCTGGGTGTTAGTCGACTGGTGTGGGTCGCATCCTGGGGGACAAGATTAAGGACCCCAATGGAAATAAGTTAGACAGTCCTCGATGACGCACTGACTTTCTTGGGTTATCCTGGGTGGCTAACCCTCCGGGGTTAAAAATCCGAACGAAATCTTATCTTATCTTATCTTATCTTATCACCCCTTCCCCCCCAACACCACTGGGTAATGCGGTTCACACCCAAGGTAGAACATAACACCTGCGTCAACTCAGGACAGACAGACGCCATGAAATGCGGGAAACATCCAAGGTAGAAAATCATCTCTTTCCAGACCAACTGTCTATCCTAACCTAACCTAACCTAACCTAATTCCTAACCTAACCTAACCTCACCTAACCGAACCTAACCTAACTCCATCAATCACCTCTATCCTAACCTAACCTAACCTAACCTAACCCAACCTAACTCCATCAAACACCTCTATCCTAACCTAACCTAACCTATCCTAACCTAACCTAACTCCATCAAACACCTCGAATACTACCTAACTTAACCTAACCTAACCTTACCTAACCTACCGAACCTAACCTAACCTAACCTAACCTATCCTAACCTGTCCTAACCTAACCTAACCTATCCTAACCTAACCTAACCTAACCTAACCTAACTTATCCTAAGCTAACCTAACCTAACTTATCCTAACCTAACCTATCCTAACCTAACCTAACCTAAAATAACGAACCTAACCTAACTTATCCTAATCTAATCTAACCTAACCTAACTTATCCTAACCTAACCTAACTTATCCTATCACTGGAGGTGAGCTCGTCGGTCCTGTGAGGTGAGACATCGTGTGTTGGTGGTAGTGAGGTGAGTGCGCTTAGATATTGTCAAATATGATTTTTTTTTTGTGTGTGTGTGTGAAATGTTTATAAAAATGATTGTTTTCTGTGATATTAGTGATTTTGAGGTAAGTGAACATGGGTGATTGTAGTTGGTGATTGTCTTATATTATGTGTGTGTACAAGATATGTTTTCAGTTGATGGTGATCATGTACTAAGTGTTTGCGTATTAGGTTTGTGTTCATGCTTTTTTTTTTTCATGCGCCAAATGGGGAGGGAGTTCTTGGTTATAGTGATTTGAGGGGATTTCTATAAAAAGGATGTTAGATGGTGATGTTAAACTTAGTTTCTGGTGATTTTGACGGTGATTGGTAGTATTCAGTGGTGATTTGGTAGTAATCAGTAGTGTTTTTTGGGAGTATTCGGAGGTGTTTGATGGTGTTTTTTTGAAGGTGTTCAAATGATGTGCAGAGCATTTTTTGAAGAAGATCAGTGGTGTTCAGAGTTGGTTCAAAGTTAGTCAGTGTGTTAGATATGGTAATGTCTCATGTCATAAGTGTATGAGTTAGTTTTTTATGTGCTAATGTTGTAAAGTCTGGAGAATGAGGGAGGAGTTTGGGGGGATGAGATGTAATTTAATGAAATGTGTAAGTGTAGATAAATTAGAGCTGTCAAATCTTATTTGGGAGTAATCAAAATGATATTTTGGAAGTGCTTCAGTGTTGTTTGGAAATGTTCAAAAGTGTTTATGTGAGTACTCAAATGCTTTATGAGAGTGTTCGAAGTAATCTTGGGGTTGTTCTGTAGTGAGATGATAAAGGTTGTGGATGAGAGATATTGAGAAAAGGGGGTCTCAAATGATGTATGAGAGTGTTTTGAAGGTGTTCAAAGTAAAGTGAGTAGGTTAGGATAAGTTAGGTTAGGTTATTTTAGGTTAGGTTAGGTTAGGTTAGGTTAGGATAAGTTAGGTTAGGTTAGGATAAGTTAGGTTAGGTTAGATTAGATTAGGATAAGTTAGGTTAGGTTCGTTATTTTAGGTTAGGTTAGGTTAGGATAGGTTAGGTTAGGATAAGTTAGGTTAGGTTAGCTTAGGATAAGTTAGGTTAGGTTAGGTTAGGTTAGGTTAGGATAGGTTAGGTTAGGTTAGGACAGGTTAGGATAGGTTAGGTTAGGTTAGGTTAGGTTCGGTAGGTTAGGTAAGGTTAGGTTAGGTTAAGTTAGGTAGTATTCGAGGTGTTTGATGGAGTTAGGTTAGGTTAGGATAGGTTAGGTTAGGTTAGGATAGAGGTGTTTGATGGAGTTAGGTTGGGTTAGGTTAGGTTAGGTTAGGTTAGGATAGAGGTGATTGATGGAGTTAGGTTAGGTTCGGTTAGGTGAGGTTAGGTTAGGTTAGGAATTAGGTTAGGTTAGGTTAGGTTAGGATAGACAGTTGGTCTGGAAAGAGATGATTTTCTACCTTGGATGTTTCCCGCATTTCATGGCGTCTGTCTGTCCTGAGTTGACGCAGGTGTTATGTTCTACCTTGGGTGTGAACCGCATTACCCAGTGGTGTTGGGGGGGAAGGGGTGACCCACAATGAGTCTCTCAGAGCGAGGAAAGTGTTTCTATTCGGAAATCGAGTAAATATTTCTACCATTGAGTGTGTTTACCAACAAGAAAATAATGTTCGATTTTACGATAAAGTTTTCAAAACTAATTTGGAAATATCCAAAAAAAAATGGAGTCGTTCAAAATAATTCTGGAGTACTCTAATGTATTTTGGAAGTGTTCCAATATATTTTAGGTTAGGTTAGGATAGGTTCGGCTAGGTTAGGTTAGGTAAGGTTAAGATAGGTTAGGTTAGGTTAGGTTAGGGTAGGTTAGGTTAGGTTAGGTTAGGTTAAGTTAGGTTAGGCTAGGTTAGGTTAGGTTAGGTTGGGTTAGGTTAAGTTAGGTTAGGTTAGGTTAGGCTAGGTTAGGTTATGTTAGGTAAGGTTAGGTTAGGGTAGGTTCGGTTAGGTTAGGTTAGGTTAGGTTAAGTTAGGTTAGGTTAGGCTAGGTTAGGTTAGGTTAGGATAAGTTAGGTAAGGTTAGGTTAGGTTAGGCTAGGTTAGGATAAGTTAGGTTAGGTTAGGTTAGGTTAGGTTAGGTTAGGTTAGGTTAGGTTAGGTTAGGTTAGGATAAGTTAGGTTAGGTTAGGCTAGGTTAGGGATGTGTGTGTATGTGTGTGTGTGTCTGTGTGTGTGTGTGTGTGGGATGTGGGATGTGGGTGTTGTGGGATGTGGGTGTTGTTGTCGAACTAGAGATACCGAAAAGACGTCATAAGTGGGTTGTTTTTGTGACTTTTTCTGATGTAGTGTGTCCCCTTATTAACTTTAATGAACTAAAAGGGTTAAAACGAGAAAAAAAAAATGGGAGGTGTGGGTGTTGTGACTTTCTGATGAAATTAGATAAAACGAGAAAAAATTGTGGGTGTTGTGGGTTGTGGGTGTTGTGGGATGTGGGTGTTGATCTTAGTTTATGGTGATTTTGGTGGTGTTTTGAGTGTATTCAGTGGTGTTTTAGTATTCAGTGGTGTATTTGGGAGTACTCAAATGGTGTTTTTGGAAGTGTTTCAGTGTTGTTTGGAAATGTTCAAAGGTGTTCAAAGGTGTTTTGAGTGTGTTCAAATGTTGTTTTTTGAAGGTGATCAAGGGTGTTCAAGGGTGTTTTAAAGGTGTTCAAAGGTGTTTTGAGGTTATTCAAAGGTGTTTTGAGTGTGTTCAAATGATTATGAGAGTGTTTTGAATGTATTCAAAGGTGTTTTTGAAGGTGATCAAAGGTGTTTTGAAGGTGTTGAAGGGTGTTTTGAGTGTGTTCAAGGGTGTTTGAAGGTGTTGAAGGGTGTTTTGATTGAATTCAGCGGTGTTTTAGTAGTAATCAGTAGTGTAATTGGGAGTACTCAAATTGTGTTTTTTGGAAGTGTTTCAGTGTTGATTGGAAATGTTCAAAGGTGTTTTTGAAAGTGTTCAAGAGTGTTTTGAAGGTGTTCAAGGGTGTTTGAAGGTGTTGAAGGGTGTTTTGATTGAATTCAGCGGTGTTTTAGTAGTAATCAGTGGTGTAATTGGGAGTACTCAAATAGTGTTTTGGAAATGTTCATGGGTGTTGTGGGATGTGGGTGTTGTGGGTGTTGTTGACGAACTAGAGATACCGAAAAAAATGTTATAAGTGGGTTGTTGTTGGGACTTTTTCTGATGAAATTAGCTAAAACGAGAAAAAATTGTGGGTTGTGGATGTTGTTGTTGTGACTTTCTGATGTACTGTGTCCCCTTATTAACTTTAATGAACTAAAAGGGTTAAAACGAGAAAAATTGTGGGTGTTGTGGGGTGTGTGTGCGTGTGTGTTAGGTGTCATAGAGATTTTTTTTTTGTGAAAATCTTGGTTACAGTGATGACATTAGTTAAAACGAGTAAAATTTGTTGGTAATTGATGAGGGTAGTGTAGTCGAATTAGAGTTACCGAAAAAAGATGATATAAGTGGGTTGTGATGAAATTAGTTTAAAAACGATATTCAAAGGTGTTTTGAAGGTGTTCAAGGGTGTTTATGTGAGTATTCAAATGATTATGAGAGTGTTTTTGGGGGTGTTCAAAGTAAAGTGTTTGAGTTAGTTTTAAAGATGATATAAGTGGGTTGTGATGAAATTAGTTTAAAAACGATATTCAAAGGTGTTTTGAAGGTGTTCAAGGGTGTTTATGTGAGTATTCAAATGATTATGAGAGTGTTTTTGGGGGTGTTCAAAGTAAAGTGTTTGAGTTAGTTTTTGTGACTTTTTTTCTGATGTAATGTGTCCCCTTAATAACTTTAATGAACTAAAAGGGTAAAAACGAGAAAATGCCTAGTCTGGAGACTGAGGGATGAGTTGTAATTTAATGAAATGTGTAAGTGCAGATAAATTAGAGATGTCAAATCTTATTTGGGAGTACTCAAATAGTGTTTTGGAAATGTTCAAAGGTGTTCAAAGGTGTTTTTGAGTGTGTTGGAGGGTGTTTTGAAGGTGTTCAAGGGTGTTTATGTGAGTATTCAAAGGTGTTTTTTGAAGGTGTACAAATGATTATGAGAGTACTTATGAAGGTGTTCAAATGATGTGCAAGAGTACTTATGAAGGTGTTCTGGGAGTATTCAGAGGTGATTTGGGGGTGTTCGAATGATGTTTTTTAAGTATTTCAGTGTTGTTTGGAAATGTATAAAGGTATTTTTGTGAGTATTCAAATGATTTATGAGAGTGTTTTTGAAGATGTTCAAAGTAAAAGTGCGTATTTTAACTTCGTAATATGTAAAATTGTGAGTAGTGAATTTAACGAAAGTGGATGTAAGCGATGTGGTGACTTTCTGATGTACTGTGTCCCCTTATTAACTTTAATGAACAAAAAGGGTTAAAACGAGAAAAATTGGAGTTATGAGTGAAAATTGTGAGGTGTTGGTTGGAGTGTGAGGGTTTGGGAGGGTGGGGGGGAGGTTACTTCGTGGGGAGTGACCTGAGATGAAATAGTTAAAAATGTCTAGACTTGTGTTGTAAAGAAATTGTGGGTATTAACGAAAAAATGTGCCTTTCTGATGTACTATGTCCCCTTATTAACTAAAAGGGTAGACAAGATTCAGCCTGTGTGTGTGGGGGTCATCGCGTGACGTCACTGACCGTCGAGTAAACACATTAATGAGAGGAATAATGACGTCACACTTGTTTAGACCTGTAGTAAGAGAGAGCACCATGCCCCATAGGAGGAGTTCATTTGAATGCTTTACCCCCAGAGGGGGGAATCCAAAAACTTGATCCGAGGAATTTCGAAAACCCCATAGGGGGGAATCCAAAAAAACTTGATCCAAGGAGATGGAGAATTTCGAAAACCCCATAGGGGGAATCCAAAAAACTCGATCCGAGGAGATGGAGAATTTCGAAAACCCTATAGGGGGGGAATCCAAAAACCTTGATCCAAGGAGATGGAGAGCACAAGAAAATGAAATTCAAAAAAAAATCGAAACCCCATAGGGGGGAATCCAAAAACCTGGATCCAAGGAGATGGAGAGCACAAGAAAATGAAATTCAAAAAAAATTCGAAAAAAATCGGAAAAAAAAATTCGAGGCGCGGGGGCGATCCGGACGACGCTGCAGAAGGCGCGGGCGGGGGTCGCGAAGGGCGCGGGCGGGCGCGCGGGCGGGCGCGCGGCGCGACGGTGGGGTCGCGAAGGGGGGGGTCGTGGGCGGGGGGAGGGGGGTATTGGTTGGGGGGGTCAAGGGTGAGGTAGTCTCGAGGGCGAGGTCATGGTCAAAACCGGAAGTAACACCTAGGTGTGAAAAGGTGACCCTCCAGCTGCTGGTCCTAGACCGGAAGGGATGTCTCTGTAGAAGGCCTAAACCGGAAGGGATGCCCCAGTGGAAGGCCCTAAACCGGAAGGGATGCTCCAGAAGAAAACTTGACTACTTATATATATATATATATATATATATATATATATATATATATATATATAGGATAGGGCCCATCTCTGGTGCGAATTGTGGGGTCCATAGCCTCGGAGAAGTGGGTTAAAAGGCTTCGAGCAAAAATATTTGGATTTCTTCTTGAAGTAATTTGAATATTCCACTTCCCATACCACCTCATGTTTTCATTCTTTTTACCAGTAGGTATATTTTATTACGTAATATGGTACAAAGGATTTAAAAATACATTCCTAGTATAAAGATGTCATATACAGTACATAAGGTTTGAGGGATACATTTCAAGTACATACTGCTTAGTGTTTATCACAGATTACAATGCAAAAAATCTTGTAATAAAGTTGGTAGAATTACCGACAATATGTAAAGTAAAAGGACACAAGTGCAACTAATGTGACATTTTATTGTGGCAACGTTTCGCTCTCCAGGAGCTTTATCAAGCCGTAATGGCTTGATAAAGCTCCTGGAGAGCGAAACGTTGCCACAATAAAATGTCACATTAGTTGCACTTGTGTCCTTTTACTTTGCAAAAAATCTTATCCAGTGCCTCGGAGTTGTGGTGTGTCCCCAAGATACAGCAGGCATTACGCCTCTGAACTGCAATGTTGAGTCTCTGAAATAGAAAACTAGCCGCCCTGGGATCCCTAGTTACCCTGATAAGTCTTTTGCCTAGCTCTTTAACGAACTTAGATGCACTCTAAGCCTATGGATCTCTAAGCCTATGAGAACAAACACATAATGATGGGCAAGTTCACCGTATTTCTAGACTTTTGGGACTCCGTAAAGCTGGCAGCTGCCCCTTCTTCCTCCCTGGTGTGCTGGAGACAGGTATCAGCCAGTGTAGCTGGACATGTATAGTCCCACACCACCTGCTTACCGTCTGTTCAGGCTTGAAGGGTGATACTATCTGGATGCTTTTGGCTGCTCTTATTGTTGGGCATCCGGCTGCTGTGAGGCTCCTCTTTATACTGTTATTAACCCCATCATGCCCTGCAGTCTTTCCCTCGGATCTACAGCACACAAGACCAAGATACCCAAATCGGTCTGCCACTTCACCTCTGCAAATGCACCTGTGTTTGGTGAGAATAGGCGCGGCAAGTCGAAGGGAAACACCAATGCGGATGGTCTGTGGGTCGAGACGTGGGCCAAGGGTGGAGTTGGGAACAGCCAACAGAAAGTCCCTGCATGAGGAGCTCTCACTGCCAAGAAGCAGGCTCTGTCCTTCCCAAACACTCTCTGAAGCATTGTTGAAGCTCTATTCTCCACTATTGAGCCATCCCAGCGTGACTAGTTGTTGGAGGGCGCAGGTTTATTTTCAGATCCCATTAGATTATCCCGGATCGTGGCTCCATCAACGAAGTTTTGGTCATGGACTCCAACTTTGCGCCTAAGATGTTCAGGGAGAATCGCTGCTACAATTGCACTGCATGCAACACATGAGGACAGGTAGCGCAATCTGTGATGAATATGTCGTACCTAATAAGCCAAACTTGACAAGTTAAATGCATTGTTCGTGGCTTTCACAGAGACCCACATAAAGGATCACTTTGACAACGAAATATGGATCCCATGTTATAACCTATTCAGATGTGACAGAATAAATAGGAAACAAGGAGGGAAGGGGTTTCTGTATATCAAAAAGTCGCTCATCTTCTCAGAACTACTGAACACCTTAAATAATGTAGTTGAAATTTTGGCAGTAAAAACTGAAAACCAAAACCTTGTCATTGAGGTTGTATACAGACAATTTCTCAACAATTCCAGGAACAGCCTTTGAAAATTGACCACTGTCTGGAAAACCTCCCAACTCCTGACCCACATATGTTGCTGCTGGGTGCTTTCAACTTGAGAGAACTAAAATGGAAGAATGTAGCAAATTATGCTTTTGCAGAGATAGCCCCAGGGGGCAGCTCAGTTGAAAATTTACTCACACATAAGCTATTAAATATCTGCAGCAAATTCACCATAAACCAGTAAACAGTGGAGCCAACAAGACTGGAAAATACACTGGACCTCATCTTCACTAATAATGATGCAGTTCAATGTAGATAAATGCAGTGTTCTGAAGCTCGGGAGTGTCCATAACCCTAGCACTTATAAGTTAAATAATGTAGAACTTAGCCATACTGATTGTGAAAAGGACTTGGGAGTTATGGTGAGCAGCAACCTTAAACCAAGATAGCAATGCATAAGCGTATGTAATAAGGCAAACAGATTACTGGGATTTATATCAAGAAGTGTAAGCAACAGAAGTCCAGAGGTTATACTGCAGCTTTATACATCATTAGTAAGGCCTCACCTAGATTATGCAGCTCAGTTCTGGTCTCCATATTACAGAATGGACAGAAATTCGTTAGAAAACATTCAGCGTAGAATGACTAAATTAATACATAGCATTAGAAATCTTCCTTATGAAGAAAAATTGAAGGCCCTTAAATTACATTCACTTGTTAGACGAAGAATGAGGGGAGACATGATCGAAGTGTATAAGTGGAAGATGGGTATTAATAAAGGGAATATAGATAAGGTCTGGAGGATATCTCTCCAAGAGAGAACCCGCAGTAATGGATTCAAATTAGACAAGTTTAGATTTAGAAAGGATATAGAAAAGTATTGGTTTGGAAATAGGGTAGTTGATGAGTGGAACAGTCTACCTAGTTGGGTTATTGAGACTAAAACCTTGGGTAGTTTCAAATTTAGGTTGGATAAATGCATGAGTGAGAGGGGTTGGATTTGAGTGGGACTTGCAGATGAGTGGATAGGGTTAACAGAGCTTATTTCTTGGTTGGGATTGAAAATTGGTTGGGCAAGTGTTTTGTTAGTGGGATGGATTGTAAAGGACCTGCCTAGTATGGGCCAACAGGCATGCTGCAGTGTTCCTCCTTTCTTATGTTCTTATGTTCTAATACTAAATATAACAGTATGAAAGACAATGCATTCAGATCACAACATAAAAGAGGTACAGACATGTATACACAAGGCTCCTTGTGATCAGTTGTGAGGGTGTCTTCACTAAATTCAACTTCAATAACAAAAACATATGGTTCTATATGAAATCAGCTGGGACGGTATCCTAATCAACACAGATCCGAACCTTTGCCTAGAAAGAATTAACTCTGTGGCACTTAAGGCATGCTCAAGGCACATTCCTTTAAGAAAAAATGAAGAGAAGATGTAAACTAGAGAGAGATACTCCCTATACAGGCGAAGATGAAGAATCACAGAGCTGCTGAAAGGGGCCAGTGTATCTGAAATACGAAGGGAGGCACTGGTCCGAGAAATAACAAATATTGAACTTAAGCTTAAGGAGATAAGAAACTCAGGAAGAACTTAAAGGCATCAATGAAATTGAAAGAACCCAAAATACTTCTTTTCTTATAAAAAATCTAGGGTAAAAACAACATCTAGTATTGGGCCCCTGCTTAAACGAAATGGGATTTACAGAGATGACAGCTTAGAAATGAGTGACATACTGAAGTCCAGTATGACTCTGCATTTACTGAGCCGTTAACCAGACTAAGAGTAGAGACAATCTAAACGATTTTTTTTAATGACCGAGACTCACAATTTAGTTAAAAAATCTCTGATATCCTAACACCACAAGACTTTGAAGAAGCAGTAAATGACCTGTCCATGCACTCTGCCCCTGGCCCAGACTCGTGGAACTCCGTCTTCATCAAGAACTGCAAGAAGCGCCTGTCACGTGCCTGTAGCAGTCTATGAAGGTGGCAGTAAAGCGGGTGCACAGAATTACAGACCGATAGCACTAACGTCCCACACCGGCTGGATTACAAATATCTTTTGGGGGTTAAATCACCACCAACAGACGTAGACTTAACGAAATGTAAACTTTGCTAGATGGTCAGTTGTCACACCTTGTGTCATTATGTACTGGAGTGCGGTCAAATTAATGAATTCAAAGACAACTCACTCAGAAATGTGCAAGATATGCAAAGTATTTTATCCACATTGATATATTACAAACCATTGTAATTGCACATTGTAACCGGTGGTCTGGTGGCTAAAGCTCCCGCTTCACACACGGAGGGCCCGGGTTCGATTCCCGGCGGGTGGAAACATTTGACATGTTTCCTTACACCTGTTGTCCTGTTCACCTAGCAGCAAATAGGTACCTGGGTGTTAGTCGACTGGTGTGGGTCGCATCCTGGGGGACAAGATTAAGGACCACAATGGAAATAAGTTAGACAGTCCTCGATGACGCACTGACTTTCTTGGGTTATCCTGGGTGGCTAACCCTCCGGGGTTAAAAATCCGAACGAAATCTTATCTTATCTTATCTTACATAGAAATAAAACTTTACTTTACATTACTATTCTGGAAAAATATCCTGACTTTGCTTACTGTAAATAAAGTATTACCAAATAATAATAATATTAATGTGATGAATGGTTTGAAAAACCGACAAGTTGAAGATTGAGACACTTATGCAGCATATGGGAATCTTTATTCAGGAAACGTTTCGCCACATAGTGACTTCATCAGTCCAATACAAAGAGGAAGGCGTAAGGATGATGAAGCCACTATGCGGCGAAACGTTTCCTGAATAAAGATTCCCATATGCTGCATAAGTGTCTCAATCTTCAATAATATTAATAATAATAATAATAATAATAATAATAATAATAATAATAATAATAATAACAATAATAATAATAATATCTTTATTTCAACAAGTACATGTACTAGGTATACAGTCTTAGCTGACATCAGTGATATACTAAATATATATAGAAAGCCGCTTGTTATTACCTGGAGTTTACCTGGAGAGAGTTTCGGGGGTCAACGCCCCCGCGGCCCGGTCTGTGACCAGGCCTCCTGGTGGATCAGAGCCTGATCAACCAGGCTGTTACTGCTGGCTGCACGCAAACCAACGTACGAGCCACAGCCCGGCTGGTCAGGTACCGACTTTAGGTGCTTGTCCAGTGCCAGCTTGAAGACTGCCAGGGGTCTGTTGGTAATCCCCCTTATGTATGCTGGGAGGCAGTTGAACAGTCTTGGGCCCCTGACACTTATTGTATGGTCTCTTAACGTGCTAGTGACACCCCTGCTTTTCATTGGGGGGATGGTGCATCGTCTGCCAAGTCTTTTGCTTTCGTAGTGAGTGATTTTCGTTTGCAAGTTCGGTACTAGTCCCTCTAGGATTTTCCAGGTGTATATAATCATGTATCTCTCCCGCCTGCGTTCCAGGGAATACAGATTCAGGAACCTCAAGCGCTCCCAGTAATTGAGGTGTTTTATCTCCGTTATGCGCGCCGTGAAAGTTCTCTGTACATTCTCTAGGTCAGCAATTTCACCTGCCTTGAAAGGTGCTGTTAGTGTGAAGCAATATTCCAGCCTAGGTAGAACAAGTGACCTGAAGAGTGTCATCATGGGCTTGGCATCCCTAGTTTTGAAGGTTCTCATTATCCATCCTGTCATTTTTCTAGCAGTTGCGATTGATACAATGTTATGGTTCTTGAAGGTGAGATCCTCCGACATGATCACTCCCAGGTCTTTGACGTTGGTGTTTCGCTCTATTTTGTGGCCAGAATTTGTTTTGTACTCTGATGAAGATTTAATTTCCTCGTGTTTACCATATCTGAGTAATTGAAATTTCTCATCGTTGAACTTCATATTGTTTTCTGCAGCCCACTGAAAGATTTGGTTGATGTCTGCCTGGAGCCTTGCAGTGTCTGCAACGGAAGACACTGTCATGCAGATTCGGGTGTCATCTGCAAAGGAAGACACGGTGCTGTGTCTGACATCCTTGTCTATGTCGGATATGAGGATGAGGAACAAGATGGGAGCGAGTACTCTGCCTTGTGGAACAGAGCTTTTCACCATAGCTGCCTCGGACTTTACTCTGTTGACTACTATTCTCTGTGTTCTGTTAGTGAGGAAATTATAGATCCATCGACCGACTTTTCCTGTTAATCCTTTAGCACGCATTTTGTGCGCTATTACGCCATGGTCACACTTGTCGAAGGCTTTTGCAAAGTCTGTATATATTACATCTGCATTCTTTTCGTCTTCTAGTGCATCTAGGACCTTGTCGTAGTGATCCAATAGTTGAGACAGACAGGAGCGACCTGTTCTAAACCCATGTTGCCCTGGGTTGTGTAACTGATGGGTTTCTAGATGGGTGGTGATCTTGCTTCTTAGGACCCTTTCAAAGATTTTTATGATATTGGATGTTAGTGCTATCGGTCTGTAGTTCTTTGCTGTTGCTTTACTGCCCCCTTTGTGGAGTGGGGCTATGTCTGTTGTTTATAGTAACTGTGGGACGACCCCCGTGTCCATGCTCCCTCTCCATAGGATGGTAAAGGCTCTTGATAGGGGCTTCTTGCAGTTCTTGATGAACACTGAGTTCCATGAGTCTGGCCCTGGGGTAGAGTGCATGGGCATGTCATTTATCGCCTGTTCGAAGTCATTTGGCGTCAGGATAACATCGGATAGGTTTGTGTTAATCAAATTTTGTGGCTCTCTCATAAAAAAATAATTTTGATCTTCGACTCTCAGTCTGGTTAGCGGCTTGCTAAAAACTGAGTCATATTGGGACTTGAGTAGCTCACTCATTTCCTTGCTGTCATCTGTGTAGGACCCATCTTGTTTAAGTAGGGGCCCAATGCTGGACGTTGTTCTCGACTTTGATTTGGCATAGGAGAAGAAATACTTTGGGTTTCTTTCGATTTCATTTATGGCTTTTAGTTCTTCCCGCGATTCCTGACTCCTATAAGATTCCTTTAGCTTAAGTTCGATGTTTGCTGTTTCTCTGACCAGTGTCTCCCTACGCATTTCAGATATATTGACCTTTTTTAGCCGCTCTGTTATTCTTTTCCGTCGCCTGTAAAGGGAGCGCCTGTCTCTTTCTATTTTACATCTACTACTCCTTTTTCTTAGAGGAATAAGCCTTGTGCATACATCGAGTGCCACCAAGTTAATCTGTTCTAGGCATAAGTTGGGGTCTGTGTTGCTTAGTATATCTTCCCAGCTTATATCGGTTAGGACTTGGTTTACTTGGTCCCACTTTATGTTTTTGTTATTGAAGTTGAATTTGGTGAATGCTCCCTCGTGACTAATCTCATTATGTCGCTCTGGGGCTCCGCGCATACATGTCTGAACCTCAATTATGTTGTGATCTGAGTATATTGTTTTTGATATGGTGACATTTCTTATCAGATCATCATTGTTAATGAAGATGAGGTCTAGTGTATTCTCCAGTCTAGTAGGCTCTATTATTTGCTGGTTTAAATTGAATTTTGTGCAGAGATTTAAAAGCTCGTGTGAGTGTGAGTTTTCATCAGTGCTGCCTCCTGGTGTTATTACTGCAACAATATTATTTGCTATATTCCTCCATTTTAGGTGCCTTAAGTTGAAATCCCCCAGGAGCAAGATGTTGGGTGCTGGAGCTGGAAGATTTTCCAGACAGTGGTCAATTTTTAACAGCTGTTCCTGGAATTGCTGGGATGTTGCATCCGGAGGCTTGTAGACTACCACAATGACTAGGTTTTGGTTCTCGATCTTTACTGCTAAAACTTCCACTACATCATTTGAGGCATTAAGCAGTTCTGTGCAAACAAGTGACTGCAATGTACAGGCCAACCCCCCCCCCCCTTTTTTGCCTGTTCACTCTGTCGCATCTGTATAGGTTGTAACCTGGGATCCATATTTCGTTGTCCAAGTGATCCTTTATGTGGGTCTCAGTGAAAGCCGCGAACATTGCCTTTGCCTCTGCAAGCAGTCCACGGATGAAAGGTATTTTGTTGTTTGTTGCTGGCTTTAGACCCTGTATATTTGCAAAGAAGAATGTCATCGGACTGGTGGTATTGTTGGTACTGGGGGGGGATTTTTTTTCCGGCATTAGTATCTGTATCTGTTGGTTTGGAGTGGAGGCCATCGACTGTGGTTCCACTCCAGGAATGACTGGATTTGGTGTACGATTTTTGCCATTTCCTGCCAGTTTTTTTTCCTTCCTGGCACTAAAAAACCTCTCCCTCTTGAGTGGCTGTGGCTACCCAGGTTTTCCCATGGCCTGGATGTTTTGTATCTTTTTTTCCCCTTTAGATGATGTGCCTGGCAATTTAAGTTATAGCACAGTCTTTCCTGTACTGAAGAGGTACACATTTCAGGGTGAGAAAGCTTACAGGAAGGGAGTTTGCAATTTCCTGTTGTCATATGGGCACGGTATTTTCTAGGGTGGTCATAGTTGCACGTCCCGTCTGTTTTTCCAGATTTCTCATGTTTGCAGATACCAAGTGCATAGTATGTGCACAGGCTTGGTTTCCGTTTGCCTTGGGTTTCTGTGACTGTATTCCCTGTTGGTGCATGTTTACCTGTCTTATTCCTATCCTCCCTAGCACCAACAATGGAGCTCCCACCAGTTGTTTTTGGTAATATATCCTCACTATTGCTAGTGGAGTCCTCTTGTTTGCTATTTCCTGTGGTATTTCTAGTTTGCAATATTGGTTTTATCTTATCTTTGACTACACTTGTTTCCCCACTACGGCTCCTGTCCCCTATGAGGTCATTTATATGCATTCCTTCCTGCGTATAATTCCCGACTACCTGGACAAAATCTCCAGCTTCACCATTACTGTCTCCCAGGACAGTACCTCCAGCTTCACCATTACTGTCTCCCAGGACAGCACCTCCAGCTTCACCATTACTGTCTCCCAGGACAGCACTATCAGCCCCACATTTACTGACTACCAGGACATCACCTCCAGCCTTACAGTTTCTGACTACATGGCCAGTATCAAGGGCAGTACCATTCAGCCCAGACTTTTTATGTTCCCATCTGTTGTAGAAAGCTTCCAGGTTGTCTATGAAAGCAGCTTTGATGTTATCCTCTTTTAATACCCTTGTGATTTTAGTCCACAGATTTATCTTATTTGGGCATACCCAAAAACGCTTCCCTGTTTTAATACTGCTTGTAGCTAGTTCTTGGATATCTGCACAAGGGGCGTGACACCAATTTCCACAAAAATGGCAATTTATCCATGTGGAAGCCCGTTTGTTTGATTGACTGCAGACTACACAGAGCTTCATAATGATTTGAATGGTTGATTTACTGTAATTCTACTAGCAACCTCTTGAATACTCTATTAATAACCTCCTTAAATGAAGCTCTAGCTATTTGTATTTCTATTTCTAACTGTACTTGTATATTAGGACAGCTTACCGGAGTACGCTCCTTTTTTATATTTATTGTTTGTGTTTGATGAGGGCGCCTACAACCCCATCCGTTTACAGTCTGCTTTATTGTCCAACGAATCCGTTTGAAACTGGTCAAGGGTTCGGACCAGTCGAGGGTTTGGACCAGTCGAGGGTTCGGAGCCAGTCTGATCTGATCTGATCAGTGGGTCACTTATTTAAAACATACTGGTTGGTGATTTGGGCTAACACATGAAGGATCTACTGGAAATTATCTACCCGAGTAATATGAGATTTGATTGATCCAAAAGTGTAACTTGCATGTTGAAGAACCGGTGATTGCTGGCAGCTCTTACAATAACGAACGGTCGAGCCTCAACCCTTGTTTATCAATCGCTGTATCTAGCTTTTCTAGTTTTTTTTCGTCTCCACCACAATAAATGCTATATTATCACTATAGTTGACTGGTGGAAATTTTGGAGGAAGGACGCTTTTTCTGTAGTAATATTTGCTTCTCGTTGTGTATATTGCGACCGCTGGTAACTACAGGTTATATGAAATTCACAGTATACGTCTGGTATTTCAAGAAAAAAGAAACTAATGAAAGTCACTCCACTCCACTAAGTACCATTATAATACTGGTTAGTTGCTACTACAACACTGTATTCTGCTATTCACTGGTATCACTAGATTATATGCGAGTACACTAGCAGGCCAGGAAGATTATTAAAACAGCTGACCTCTGTGGTAAGTTCTGGCCTCTATAGGTTATGCAGAGCATTTCGGGCAAATTAGGTTAGTTTTGTCTCAGGATGCGACCCACACCAGTCGACTAATTCCCAGGTACTCGTTTTACTGATGGGGAACATAGAAAACCGATGTAAAGAAACACGCCCAATGTTTCTACCCTCACTGGGAATCGAACCCAGACTCTCGCAGTATAAAGTAAGAGCTTTAGCCACCAGGCCACTGGGCTAAGAAACAAGATCGACATTTACTTAAATACCCATCAGTTACACAAGCCAGGGCAGCATGGGTACAGAGCAGGTCACATCAGTTACACAAGCCAGGGCAGCATGGGTACAGAGCAGGTCACATCAGTTACACAAGCCAGGGCAGCATGGGTACAGAGCAGGTCACATCAATTACACAAGCCAGGGCAGCATGGGTTCAGAGCAGGTCACATCAGTTACACAAGCCAGGGCAGCATGGGTACAGAGCAGGTCACATCAGTTACACAAGCCAGGGCAGCATGGGTACAGAGCAGGTCACATCAGTTACACAAGCCAGGGCAGCATGGGTTCAGAGCAGGTCACATCAGTTACACAAGCTAGGGCAGCATGGGTAGAGAGCAGGTCACATCAGTTACACAAGCCAGGGCAGCATGGGTACAGAGCAGGTCACATCAGTTACACAAGCCAGGGCAGCATGGGTTCAGAGCAGGTCACATCAGTTACACAAGCCAGGGCAGCATGGGTACAGAGCAGGTCACATCAGTTACACAAGCCAGGGCAGCATGGGTACAGAGCAGGTCACATCAGTTACACAAGCCAGGGCAGCATGGGTACAGAGCAGGTCACATCAGTTACACAAGCCAGGGCAGCATGGGTTCAGAGCAGGTCACATCAGTTACACAAGCCAGGGCAGCATGGGTACAGAGCAGGTCACATCAGTTACACAAGCCAGGGCAGCATGGGTACAGAGCAGGTCACATCAGTTACACAAGCCAGGGCAGCATGGGTACAGAGCAGGTCACATCAGTTACACAAGCCAGGGCAGCATGGGTACAGAGCAGGTCACATCAGTTACACAAGCCAGGGCAGCATGGGTACAGAGCAGGTCACATCAGTTACACAAGCCAGGGCAGCATGGGTACAGAGCAGGTCACATCAGTTACACAAGCCAGGGCAGCATGGGTACAGAGCAGGTCACATCAGTTACACAAGCCAGGGCAGCATGGGTACAGAGCAGGTCACATCAGTTACACAAGCCAGGGCAGCATGGGTACAGAGCAGGTCACATCAGTTACACAAGCCAGGGCAGCATGGGTACAGAGCAGGTCACATCAGTTACACAAGCCAGGGCAGCATGGGTACAGAGCAGGTCACTCCTGCCTGTTCCAACTGCTTGACAACTATAACATGCTCTGGAGGACAAATACAATGCGGATGTTGTATACACAGACTTTGCGACAGCCTTCGACAAGTGAGATCATGGTGTAATAGCACACAAAATTCGCGATACAGGAGTAACAGGAAAGGTTCGTAGATGGATCTATAACTTCATAACAAATAGAATACAAAGAATAATAGTAAAAAGAGTAAAGTCAGAGGCAGCTACAGTGAAAAGCTCTGTTCCACAAGGAACAGTACTTGCCCCCATCCTGTTCCTCATTCTCATATCTGACATAGACAGAGATGTAAGCCACAGCACAGTGTTTTTCTTTGCCGATGATACCATAATTTGCATGACTATGTCATCCATCGAAGACACCGCAAGTCTCCAAGTGGACATCGCCCAAATCTTTAAATGGGCCGCAGAAAGCAATATGAAGTTCAATAAAGAGAAATTAAGGAAATTAAAAGCGTATCGGAGTACAAAACATATTCCAATCACATAATAGAGTGAAAAACTAATGTGGAGGACCCTAGAGTGATAATGTCAGAGGATCTCACCTTCAAAGATCACAACAATGTATCTACCATATCTGCTAGGAAATTGATGAGATGGATAATGAGAACCTTAAAAACTACGGATGCCAATCCCATGATGATTCTCTTCAAATCGTTTGTTCTCTCGAGGATGGAATCTTGCTGTACACTAACGGCTCTTTTCAAGGCAGGTGAAATTGAAGATTTGGAAAATGTACGGAGAACTTTCAGAACAGGAGTAGGTACGATAAAGCACCTAAATTCCTGGGAACGGTTGCAGTCCCTAGATTTGTACTTACTGGAACGCAGGCGAGAAAGATACATGATAATATGCACTTGGAAAATCCTAGAGGGACTGGTCCCAAATCTGCGAGCGAAAAATCACTCCCTAATGAACCTAAAGACTGGGCAGGAGATGCAGTTTGCCCCCAGTGAAAAGCAGGGGCGCCACGAGTACGCTGAGAGACGACACAACAAGTGTCAGGGTTTCAAGACTGTTCAACTCCCTCCCAGCATACATAAGGATGTTTACCAAGAGATCCCCGGCTGTCTTCAAGAAGGCGCTTGACAGGCCCCTAAAAGCCATTACCTGACCAGCCGGGCTGTGCTTCGTACGTCGGTTTGCGTATGGCCCGGAGTAACAGCCTGATTAATCAGGCTCTGATCCACCACGAGGCCTGGTCATAGATCGGGCCGCTGGGGCGTTGATCCCCGAAACCCTCTCCATGTATACTCCAGGTATCTGCTGTATGATTGTACGTATATTGCAATATCTGTATGACTATATTACAAAATCTGCTGGATGTTGTACATTACAACAATATCTACTGTATGATTGTATACTACAACAATATCTACTGTATGATTGTATACTACAACAATATCTACTGTATGATTGTATACTACAACAGTATCTACTGTATGATTGTATACTACAACAATATCTGCTGTATGATTGTATACTACAACAATATCTGCTGTATGATTGTATACTACAACAATATCTGCTGTATGATTGTATACTACAACAATATCTGCTGTATGATTGTATACTACAACAATATCTACTGTATGATTGTATACTACAACAATATCTGCTGTATGATTGTATACAACAATATCTACTGTATGATTGTATACTACAACAATATCTACTGTATGATTGTATACTACAACAATATCTGCTGTATGATTGTATACTACAACAATATCTGCTGTATGATTGTATACAACAATATCTGCTGTATGATTGTATACAACAATATCTGCTGTATGATTGTATACTACAACAATATCTGCTGTATGATTGTATACTACAACAATATCTACTGTATGATTGTATACTACAACAATATCTGCTGTATGATTGTATACAACAATATCTGCTGTATGATTGTATACTACAACAATATCTATTGTATGATTGTATACTACAACAATATCTGCTGTATGATTGTATACTACAACAATATCTGCTGTATGATTGTATACTACAACAATATCTACTGTATGATTGTATACTACAACAATATCTGCTGTATGATTGTATACAACAATATCTGCTGTATGATTGTATACTACAACAATATCTATTGTATGATTGTATACTACAACAATATCTGCTGTATGATTGTATACTACAACAATATCTGCTGTATGATTGTATACTACAACAATATCTGCTGTATGATTGTATACTACAACAATATCTACTGTATGATTGTATACTACAACAATATCTACTGTATGATTGTATACTACTACAATATCTGCTGTATGATTGTATACTACAACAATATCTACTGTATGATTGTATACTACAACAATATCTGCTGTATGATTGTATACTACAACAATATCTGCTGTATGATTGTATACTACAACAATATCTACTGTATGATTGTATACTACAACAATATCTGCTGTATGATTGTATACTACAACAATATCTGCTGTATGATTGTATACTACAACAATATCTACTGTATGATTGTATACTACAACAATATATACTGTATGATTGTATACTACAACAATATCTACTGTATGATTGTATACTACAACAAAATCTGCTGTATGATTGTATACTACAACAATATCTGCTGTATGATTGTATACAACAATATCTGCTGTATGATTGTATACTACAACAATATCTACTGTATGATTGTATACTACAACAATATCTACTGTATGATTGTATACTACAACAATATCTGCTGTATGATTGTATACTACAACAATATCTACTGTATGATTGTATACTACAACAATATCTGCTGTATGATTGTATACAACAATATCTGCTGTATGATTGTATACTACAACAATATCTACTGTATGATTGTATACTACAACAATATCTGCTGTATGATTGTATAGTACAATATCTGCTGTATGATTGTATACTACAACAATATCTACTGTATGATTGTATACTACAACAATATCTATTGTATGATTGTATACTACAACAATATCTGCTGTATGATTGTATACTACTACAATATCTGCTGTATGATTGTATACTACAACAATATCTACTGTATGATTGTATACTACAACAATATCTGCTGTATGATTGTATACTACAACAATATCTGCTGTATGATTGTATACTACAACAATATCTACTGTATGATTGTATACTACAACAATATCTGCTGTATGATTGTATACTACAACAATATCTGCTGTATGATTGTATACTACAACAATATCTACTGTATGATTGTATACTACAACAATATCTACTGTATGATTGTATACTACAACAATATCTGCTGTATGATTGTATACAACAATATCTGCTGTATGATTGTATACTACAACAATATCTACTGTATGATTGTATACTACAACAATATCTGCTGTATGATTGTATACTACAATATCTGCTGTATGATTGTATACTACAACAATATTTACTGTATGATTGTATACTACAACAATATCTATTGTATGATTGTATACTACAACAATATCTGCTGTATGATTGTATACTACTACAATATCTGCTGTATGATTGTATACTACAACAATATCTACTGTATGATTGTATACTACAACAATATCTGCTGTATGATTGTATACTACAACAATATCTGCTGTATGATTGTATACTACAACAATATCTACTGTATGATTGTATACTACAACAATATCTGCTGTATGATTGTATACTACAACAATATCTGCTGTATGATTGTATACTACAACAATATCTACTGTATGATTGTATACTACAACAATATCTACTGTATGATTGTATACTACAACAATATCTACTGTATGATTGTATACTACAACAATATCTGCTGTATGATTGTATACTACAACAATATCTACTGTATGATTGTATACTACAACAATATCTACTGTATGATTGTATACTACAACAATATCTGCTGTATGATTGTATACTACAACAATATCTACTGTATGATTGTATACTACAACAATATCTGCTGTATGATCGTATACAACAATATCTGCTGTATGATTGTATACTACAACAATATCTACTGTATGATTGTATACTACAACAATATCTGCTGTATGATTGTATACTACAACAATATCTACTGTATGATTGTATACTACAACAATATCTACTGCATGATTGTATACTACAACAATATCTACTGTATGATTGTATACTACAATATCTGCTGTATGATTGTATACTACAACAATATCTACTGTATGATTGTATACTACAACAATATCTATTGTATGATTGTATACTACAACAATATCTGCTGTATGATTGTATACTACAACAATATCTGCTGTATGATTGTATACAACAATAATATCTACTGTATGATTGTATACTACAACAATATCTGTTGTATGATTGTATACTACAATAATATCTACTGTATGATTGTATACTACAACAATATCTGCTGCATGATTGTATACTACAACAATATCTGCTGTATGATTGTATACAACAATATCTGCTGTATGATTGTATACTACAACAATATCTACTGTATGATTGTATACTACAACAATATCTACTGTATGATTGTATACTACAACAATATCTGCTGTATGATTGTATACAACAATATCTGCTGTATGATTGTATACTACAACAATATCTGCTGTATGATTGTATACTACAACAATATCTACTGTATGATTGTATACTACAACAATATCTACTGTATGATTGTATACTACAACAATATCTACTGTATGATTGTATACTACAACAATATCTACTGTATGATTGTATACTACAACAATATCTGCTGTATGATTGTATACATCAATATCTGCTGTATGATTGTATACTACAACAATATCTACTGTATGATTGTATACTACAACAATATCTACTGTATGATTGTATACTACAACAATATCTACTGTATGATTGTATACTACAACAATATCTACTGTATGATTGTATACTACAACAATATCTGCTGTATGATTGTATACTACAACATCTACTGTATGATTGTATACTACAACAATATCTGCTGTATGATTGTATACAACAATATCTGCTGTATGATTGTATACTACAACAATATCTACTGTATGATTGTATACTACAACAATATCTGCTGTATGATTGTATACTACAATATCTGCTGTATGATTGTATACTACAACAATATCTACTGTATGATTGTATACTACAACAATATCTACTGTATGATTGTATACTACAACAATATCTACTGTATGATTGTATACTACAACAATATCTGCTGTATGATTGTATACTACAACAATATCTACTGTATGATTGTATACTACAACAATATCTACTGTATGATTGTATACTACAACAATATCTACTGTATGATTGTATACTACAACAATATCTACTGTATGATTGTATACTACAACAATATCTGCTGTATGATTGTATACAACAATATCTGCTGTATGATTGTATACTACAACAATATCTGCTGTATGATTGTATACAACAATATCTACTGTATGATTGTATACTACAACAATATCTGCTGTATGATTGTATACTACAACAATATCTACTGTATGATTGTATACTACAACAATATCTGCTGTATGATTGTATACTACAACAATATCTGCTGTATGATTGTATACAACAATATCTGCTGTATGATTGTATACTACAACAATATCTACTGTATGATTGTATACTACAACAATATCTGCTGTATGATTGTATACAACAATATCTGCTGTATGATTGTATACTACAACAATATCTGCTGTATGATTGTATACTACAACAATATCTGCTGTATGATTGTATACTACAACAATATCTACTGTATGATTGTATACTACAACAATATCTGCTGTATGATTATATACTACAACAATATCTACTGTATGATTGTATACTACAACAATATCTGCTGTATGATTGTATACTACAACAATATCTGCTGTATGATTGTATACTACAACAATATCTGCTGTATGATTGTATACAACAATATCTGCTGTATGATTGTATACTACAACAATATCTACTGTATGATTGTATACTACAACAATATCTGCTGTATGATTGTATACTACAACAATATCTGCTGTATGATTGTATACAACAATATCTGCTGTATGATTGTATACTACAACAATATCTACTGTATGATTGTATACTACAACAATATCTGCTGTATGATTGTATACAACAATATCTGCTGTATGATTGTATACTACAACAATATCTACTGTATGATTGTATACTACAACAATATCTGCTGTATGATTGTATACTACAACAATATCTGCTGTATGATTGTATACAACAATATCTGCTGTATGATTGTATACTACAACAATATCTACTGTATGATTGTATACTACAACAATATCTGCTGTATGATTGTATACAACAATATCTGCTGTATGATTGTATACTACAACAATATCTGCTGTATGATTGTATACTACAACAATATCTGCTGTATGATTGTATACTACAACAATATCTGCTGTATGATTGTACATTATAACAATGTCTGCTGTTTAATTGTACATTACAATATCTGCTGTTTGATTTTTATATTGTATGTGTTGTATGAGTGTATATTATATGTGCTATATGATTGTACATTATAACAATATGTGGTGGATGATTGTACATTACAGTATATGCTGTATGATTGTACATTACAACAATATATGGTAGATGAGTGTTAACATTGTTACAGAGGAGCAGAGATGATGGTGTGGTATGGTGAAGACTATGCTGCCGAACTTGGTTTGTCACCATATATCTTCAATACAAAGACTACACACAACACAACAAGAGGTAAATTATGTCTACTGTGTGAGTACTTTATAAGTGTGGTATATAAGTTCTTTATAAGTGTGGTATATAAGTACTTTATAAGTATAGTATATAAGTACTTTATAAGTGTGGTATATAAGTACTTTATAAGTGTGGTATATAAGTACTTTATAAGTGTAGTATATAAGTTCTTTATAAGTGTTGTATATAAGTACTTTATAAGTGTGGTATATAAGTACTTTATAAGTGTGGTATATAAGTACTTTATAAGTGTGGTATATAGGTACTTTATAAGTGTGGTATATAAGTTCTTTATAAGTGTGGTATATAAGTACTTTATAAGTGTGGTATATAAGTTCTTTATAAGTGTGGTATATAAGTTCTTTATAAGTGTGGTATATAAGTTCTTTATAAGTGTGGTATATAAGTACTTTATAAGTATAGTACATAAGTACTTTATAAGTGTTTTATATAAGTATTTATAAGTGTGGTATATAAGTACTTTATAAGTGTGGTATATAGGTACTTTATAAGTGTGGTATATAAGTTCTTTATAAGTGTGGTATATAAGTACTTTATAAGTGTGGTATATAAGTTCTTTATAAGTGTGGTATATAGGTACTTTATAATGTGGTATAAAAGTTCTTTATAAGTGTGGTATATAAGTACTTTATAAGTGTGGTATATAAGTTCTTTATAAGTGTGGTATATAAGTACTTTATAAGTGTGGTATATAAGTACTTTATAAGTGTGGTATGTAAGTACTTTATAAGTGTGGTATATAAGTACTTTATAAGTGTGGTATGTAAGTACTTTATAAGTGTGGTATATAAGTACTTTATAAGTGTGGTATGTAAGTACTTTATAAGTGTGGTATATAAGTTCTTTATAAGTGTGGTATATAGGTACTTTATAAGTGTGGTATATAAGTTCTTTATAAGTTTGGTATATAAGTACTTTATAAGTATAGTATATAAGTACTTTATAAGTGTTTTATATAAGTATTTATAAGTGTGGTATATAAGTACTTTATAAGTGTGGTATATAAGTACTTTATAAGTGTGGAATATAAGTACTTTATAAGTGTGGTATATAAGTACTTTATAAGTGTGGTATATAAGTACTTTATAAGTGTGGTATATAAGTACTTTATAAGTGTGGTATATAAGTTCTTTATAAGTGTGGTATATAAGTACTTTATAAGTGTGGTATATAAGTTCTTTATAAGTGTGGTATATAAGTACTTTATAAGTGTGGTATATAAGTTCTTTATAAGTGTGGTATATAAGTACTTTATAAGTGTGGTATATAAGTACTTTATAAGTATAGTATATAAGTACTTTATAAGTGTTTTATATAAGTATTTATAAGTGTGGTATATAAG